>NW_026736660.1:0-62927 GCF_949786415.1 Peromyscus eremicus | reverse complement strand
GCTCTTTTCTCAAAAGCAGAGTGTGTTTCATGTAAAAAGAGCTAGTGTTTGTTTCCCAGTCAGAAATGGAGTTGAATCCCATGCAGTTTCTGGTCCTATGAGCAAGAGTTGTTTTCTGTTAAGAAGAGTCACTATTGCGCTCCCATTGTCTTACACAGGGCAAATAGCACTCGCGTCTGATCCCAGCATGTAAAGTGTATTGGACTGAAGAGAATCTACTGTTCTTGTCAGGTTTCTAAGCAGAATTGAACTAGATATGGCCGTGTGTAGGAAGCACAGTTCTTTTGTTCTGAGCAAGCTCACTGTTCGGACCCCATAGGAAAAACAGTAGAGTAGAAGAGTGCTCTTTTCTCAAAAGCAGAGTGTTTTTCTTGTAAGGCGAGCTAGCGTTTGTTTCCCAGTCCTAAATGGAGTTGAATCACATGCAGTTTCTTATCCTATGAGCAAGAGTTTTTTTCTGGTAAGAAGAGTCACTATTGCGCTCCCATTGTCATACACAGGGCAAATAGCACTGGTGTCGGTTCCCAGCATGTACAGTGTATTGGACTGAAGAGAAGAATTGATCTAGATATGGCCGTGTGTGTAGGAAGCACAGTTCTTTTGTTCTGAGCAAGCTCACTGTTCTGGCCTTATAGGAAACACAGTAGAGTAGAAGAGTGTTCTTTTCTCAAAAGCAGAGTCTGTTTCTTGTAAGGCGAGCTAGCGTTTATTTCCCAGTTCTAAATGGAGTTGAATCTCATGCAGTTTTCGGTCCTACGAGTAAGAGTTGTTTTCTGGTAAAAAAAAAGTCACTATTGAGTTCCCATTACCATACACAGTGCAAATAGCACTCGCGTCTGTTCCCAGCAAGTACAGTGTATTGGACTGAAGAGGAGCTACTGTTCTTGTCTGTTTCCTAAGCAGAGTTGAAATAGATATGGCCCGTGTGTGTAGGAAGCACAGTTCTTTGTTCGGAGCAAGCTCTCTGTTCGGACACCATAGGGAACACAGTAGAGTAGAAGAGTCCTCTTTTCTCAAAAGCAGAGTGTGTTTCTTGTAAAAAGAGCTATTGTTTGTTTCCCAGTCAGAAATGGAGTTGAATCCCATGCAGTTTCTGGTCCTATGAGCAAGAGTTGTTTTCTGGTAAGAAGAGTCACTATTGCGCTCCCATTGTCATACACAGGGCAAATAGCACACGCGTCTGTTTCCAGCAAGTACAGTGTATTGGACTGAAGAGGAGCTACAGTTCTTGTCAGTTTCCTAAGCAGAATTGAACTAGATATGGTCCGTGTGTAGGAAGCACAGTTCTTTTGTTCTGAGCAAGCTCACTGTTCAGACCCCTTAGGAAACAAAGTAGAGTAGAAGAGTGCTCTATTCTCAAAAGCAGATTGTGTTTCTTGTAAGGCGAGCTAGCGATTGTTTCCCAGTCCTAAGTGGTGTTGAATCACTTGCAGATCTGTTCCTACGAGCAAGAGTCGTTTTCTGGTAAGAAGAGTCACTATTGCGTTCCCATTGTCATGCACAGGGCAAATAGCACTGGCGTCTGTTCCCAGCATGTAAAGTGTATTGGACTGACAAGAATCTACTGTTCTTGTCAGGTTCCTAAGCAGAATTGAACTAGATATGGCCGTGTGTGTACGAAGCACAGTTCTTTTGTTCTGAGCAAGCTCACTGTTCGGACCCCTTAAGAAACACAGTAGAGTAGAAGAGTGCTCTTTTCTCAAAAGCAGAGTGTGTTTCTTGTAAGGCGAGCTAGCGTTTGTTTCCCAGTCCTAAATGGAGTTGAATCACATGCAGTTTCTTGTCCTACGAGCAAGAGTTGTTTTCTGGTAAGAAGAGTCACTATTGCGCTCCCATTGTCATACACAGGGCAAATAGCACTGGTGTCGGTTCCCAGCATGTACAGTGTATTGGACTGAAGAGGATCTACTGTTCTTGTCAGTATCCTAAGCAGAATTGATCTAGATATGGCCGTGTGTGTAGGAAGCACAGTTCTTTTGTTCTGAGCAAGCTCACTGTTCTGGCCTTATAGGAAACACAGTAGAGTAGAAGAGTGTTCTTTTCTCAAAAGCAGAGTCTGTTTCTTGTAAGGCGAGCTAGCATTTATTTCCCAGTTCTAAATGGAGTTGAATCACATGCAGTTTTTGGTCCTACGAGCAAGAGTTGTTTTCTGGTAAGGAAAGTCACTATTGAGTTCCCATTACCATACACAGTGCAAATAGCACTCGCGTCTGTTCCCAGCAAGTACAGTGTATTGGACTGAAGAGAAGATACTGTTCTTGTCAGTTTCCTAAGCAGAGTTGAATTAGATATGGCCCGTGTGTGTAGGAAGCACAGTTCTTTGTTCTGAGCAAGCTCTCTGTTCGGACCCCATAGGGAACACAGTAGAGTAGAAGAGTGCTCTTTTCTCAAAAGCAGAGTGTGTTTCTTGTAAAAAGAGCTAGTGTTTGTTTCCCAGTCAGAAATGGAGTTGAATCCCACGCAGTTTCTGGTCCTATGAGCAAGAGTTGTTTTCTGGTAAGAAGAGTCACTATTGGGCTCCCATTGTCATGCACAGGGCAAATAGCACACACGTCTGTTTCCAGCAAGTACAGTGTATTGGACTGAAGAGGAGCTACAGTTCTTGTCAGTTTCCTAAGCAGAATTGAACTAGATATGGCCCGTGTGTAGGAAGCACAGTTCTTTTGTTCTGAGCAAGCTCACTGTTCGGACCCCTTAGGAAAAAAGTAGAGTAGAAGAGTGCTCTTTTCTCAAAAGCAGAGTGTGTTTCTTGTAAGGCGAGCTAGCGATTGTTTACCAGTCCTAAGTGGTGTTGAATCACTTGCAGATCTGTTCCTACGAGCAAGAGTTGCTTTCTGGTAAGAAGAGTCACTATTGCGCTCCCATTGTCATGCACAGGGCAAATAGCACTGGCAACTGTTCCCAGCATGTAAAGTGTATTGGACTGAAGAGAATCTACTGTTCTTGTCAGGTTCCTAAGCAGAATTGAACTAGATATGGCCGTGTGTGTACGAAGCACAGTTCTTTTGTTCTGAGCAAGTTCACTGTTCGGACCCCATAGGAAACACAGTAGAGTAGAAGAGTGCTCTTTTCTCAAAAGCAGAGTGTGTTTCTTGTAAGGCGAGCTAGCGTTTGTTTCCCAGTCCTAAATGGGGTTGAATCACATGGAGTTTCTTGTCCTACGAGCAAGAGTTGTTTTCTGGTAAGAAGAGTCACTATTGCGCTCCCATTGTCATACACAGTGCAAATAACACTCGCGTCTGTTCCCAGAAAATACAGTGTATTGGACTGAAGAGGAGCTACTGTTCTTGTCAGTTTCCTAAGCAGAATTGAACTAGATATGGCCGTATGTGTAGGAAGCACAGTTCTTTTGTTCTGAGCAAGCTCACTGTTTGACCCCATAGGAAACACAGTAGAGTAGAAGAGTGCTCTTTTCTCAAAAGCAGAGTGTTTTTCTTGTAAGGCGAGCTAGCATTTATTTCCCAGTTCTAAATGGAGTTGAATCACATGCAGTTTTTGGTCCTACGAGTAAGAGGTGTTTTCTGGTAAGAAGAGTCACTATTGCGCTCCCATTGTCATACACAGTGCAAATAGCACTCGCGTCTGTTCCCAGCATGTAAAGTGTATTGGACTGAAGAGAATCTACTGTTCTTGTCAGGTTCCTAAGCAGAATTGAACTAGATATGGCCGTGTGTAGGAAGCACAGTTCTTTTGTTCTGAGCAAGCTCACTGTTCGGACCCCATAGGAAACACAGTAGAGCAGAAGAGTGCTCTTTTCTCAAAAGCAGATTGTGTTTCTTGTAAGGCGAGCTAGCGTTTGTTTCCCAGTCCTAAATGGAGTTGAATCACATGCAGTTTCTTGTCCTACAAGCAAGAGTTTTGTTTTGGTAAGAAGAGTCACTATTGCGCTCCCATTGTCATACACAGGGCAAATAGCACTGGTGTCAGTTCCCAGCATGTACAGTGTATTGGACTGAAGAGGATCTACTGTTCTTGTCAGTTTCCTAAGCAGAATTGATCTAGATATGGCCGTGTGTGTAGGAAGCACAGTTCTTTTTTTCTGAGCAAGCTCACTGTTCTGGCCTTATAGGAAACTCAATAGAGTAGAAGAGTGATCTTTTCTCAAAAGCAGAGTCTGTTTCTTGTAAGGCGAGATAGCATTTATTTCCCAGTTCTAAATGGAGTTGAATCACATGCAGTTTTCGGTCCTACGAGCAAGAGTTGTTTTCTGGTAAGGAAAGTCACTATTGAGTTCCCATTACTATACACAGTGCAAATAGCACTCGCGTCTGTTCCCAGCAAGTACAGTGTATTGGACTGAAGAGGAGCTACTGTTCTTGTCAGTTTCCTAAGCAGAGTTGAATTAGATATGGCCGGTGTGCGTAGGAAACACAGTTCTTTTGTTCTGAGAAGCTCTCTGTTCGGACCCCATAGGAAACACAGTAGAGTAGAAGAGTGCTCTTTTCTCAAAAGCAGAGTGTGTTTCTTGTAAAAAGAGCTAGTGTTTGTTTCCCAGTCAGAAATGGAGTTGAATCCCATGCAGTTTCTGGTCCTATGAGCAAGAGTTGTTTTCTGGTAAGAAGAGTCACTATTGCGCTCCCATTGTCATACACAGGGCAAATAGCACTCGCGTCTGTTCCCAGCATGTAAAGTGTATTGGACTGAAGAGGATCTACTGTTCTTGTCAGTTTCCTAAGCAGAATTGATCTAGATATGGCCGTGTGTGTAGGAAGCACCGTTCTTTTGTTCTGAGCAAGCTCACTGTTCTGGCCTTATAGGAAGCACAGTAGAGTAGAAGAGTGTTCTTTTCTCAAAAGCAGAGTCTGTTTCTTGTAAGGCGACCTAGCGTTTATTTCCCAGTTCTAAATGGAGTTGAGTCACATGCAGTTTTCGGTCCTACGAGTAAGAGTTGTTTTCTGGTAAGGAAAGTCACTATTGAGTTCCCATTACCATACACAGTGCAAATAGCACTCGCGTCTGTTCCCAGCAAGTACAGTGTATTGGACTGAAGAGGAGCTACTGTTCTTGTCAGTTTCCTAAGCAGAGTTGTATTAGATATGGCCCGTGTGTGTAGGAAGCACAGTTCTTTTGTTCTGAGCAAGCTCACTTTTCAGACTCCATAGGAAACACAGTAGAGTAGAAGAGTGCTCTTTTCTCAAAAGCAGAGTGTGTTTCTTGTAAGGCGAGCTAGCGTTTGTTTCCCAGTACTAAATGGAGTTGAATCACATGCAGTTTTCGGTCCTACGAGCAAGAGTTGTTTTCTGGTAAGGAAAGTCACTATTGTGTTCCCATTACTATACACAGTGCAAATAGCACTCGCGTCTGTTCCCAGCAAGTACAGTGTATTGGACTGAAGAGGAGCTACTGTTCTTGTCAGTTTCCTAAGCAGAGTTGAATTAGATATGGCCGGTGTGCGTAGGAAACACAGTTCTTTTGTTCTGAGAAGCTCTCTGTTCGGACCCCATAGGAAACACAGTAGAGTAGAAGAGTGCTCTTTTCTCAAAAGCAGAGTGTGTTTCTTGTAAAAAGAGCTAGTGTTTGTTTCCCAGTCAGAAATGGAGTTGAATCCCATGCAGTTTCTGGTCCTATGAGCAAGAGTTGTTTTCTGGTAAGAAGAGTCACTATTGCGCTCCCATTGTCATACACAGGGCAAATAGCACTCGCGTCTGTTCCCAGCATGTAAAGTGTATTGGACTGAAGAGGATCTACAGTTCTTGTCAGTTTCCTAAGCAGAATTGATCTAGATATGGCCGTGTGTGTAGGAAGCACCGTTCTTTTGTTCTGAGCAAGCTCACTGTTCTGGCCTTATAGGAAGCACAGTAGAGTAGAAGAGTGTTCTTTTCTCAAAAGCAGAGTCTGTTTCTTGTAAGGCGACCTAGCGTTTATTTCCCAGTTCTAAATGGAGTTGAGTCACATGCAGTTTTCGGTCCTACGAGTAAGAGTTGTTTTCTGGTAAGGAAAGTCACTATTGAGTTCCCATTACCATACACAGTGCAAATAGCACTCGCGTCTGTTCCCAGCAAGTACAGTGTATTGGACTGAAGAGGAGCTACTGTTCTTGTCAGTTTCCTAAGCAGAGTTGTATTAGATATGGCCCGTGTGTGTAGGAAGCACAGTTATTTTGTTCTGAGCAAGCTCACTGTTCAGACTCCATAGGAAACACAGTAGAGTAGAAGAGTGCTCTTTTCTCAAAAGCAGAGTGTGTTTCTTGTAAGGCGTGCTAGCGTTTGTTTCCCAGTACTAAATGGAGTTGAATCACATGCAGTTTCTTGTCCTACGAGCAAGAGTTGTTTTCAGGTAAGAAGAGTCACTATTGCGCTCCCATTGTCATACACAGGGCAAATAGCACTCGCGTCTGTTCCCAGCATGTAAAGTGTATTGGACTGAAGAGAATCTACTGTTCTTGTCAGGTTTCTAAGCAGAATTGAACCAGATATGGCCGTGTGTAGGAAGCACAGTTCTTTTGTTCTGAGCAAGCTCACTGTTCGGACCCCATAGGAAAAACAGTAGAGTAGAAGAGTGCTCTTTTCTCAAAAGCAGAGTGTTTTTCTTGTAAGGCGAGCTAGCGTTTGTTTCCCAGTCCTAAATGGAGTTGAATCACATGCAGTTTCTTATCCTATGAGCAAGAGTTTTTTTCTGGTAAGAAGAGTCACTATTGCGCTCCCATTGTCATACACAGGGCAAATAGCACTGGTGTCGGTTCCCAGCATGTACAGTGTATTGGACTGAAGAGAAGAATTGATCTAGATATGGCCGTGTGTGTAGGAAGCACAGTTCTTTTGTTCTGAGCAAGCTCACTGTTCTGGCCTTATAGGAAACACAGTAGAGTAGAAGAGTGTTCTTTTCTCAAAAGCAGAGTCTGTTTCTTGTAAGGCGAGCTAGCGTTTATTTCCCAGTTCTAAATGGAGTTGAATCGCATGCAGTTTTCGGTCCTATGAGTAAGAGTTGTTTTCTGGTAAGGAAAGTCACTATTGAGTTCCCATTACCATACACAGTGCAAATAGCACTCGCGTCTGTTCCCAGCAAGTACAGTGTATTGGACTGAAGAGGAGCTACTGTTCTTGTCTGTTTCCTAAGCAGAGTTGAATTAGATATGGCCCGTGTGTGTAGGAAGCACAGTTCTTTGTTCGGAGCAAGCTCTCTGTTCGGACACCATAGGGAACACAGTAGAGTAGAAGAGTGCTCTTTTCTCAAAAGCAGAGTGTGTTTCTTGTAAAAAGAGCTATTGTTTGTTTCCCAGTCAGAAATGGAGTTGAATCCCATGCAGTTTCTGGTCCTATGAGCAAGAGTTGTTTTCTGGTAAGAAGAGTCACTATTGCGCTCCCATTGTCATACACAGGGCAAATAGCACACGCGTCTGTTTCCAGCAAGTACAGTGTATTGGACTGAAGAGGAGCTACAGTTCTTGTCAGTTTCCTAAGCAGAATTGAACTAGATATGGTCCGTGTGTAGGAAGCACAGTTCTTTTGTTCTGAGCAAGCTCACTGTTCAGACCCCTTAGGAAACAAAGTAGAGTAGAACAGTGCTCTTTTCTCAAAAGCAGAGTGTGTTTCTTGTAAGGCGAGCTAGCGATTGTTTCCCAGTCCTAAGTGGTGTTGAATCACTTGCAGATCTGTTCCTACGAGCAAGAGACGTTTTCTGGTAAGAAGAGCCACTATTGCGTTCCCTTTGTCATGCACAGGTCAAATAGCACTGGCGTCTGTTCCCAGCATGTAAAGTGTATTGGACTAACAAGAATCTACTGTTCTTGTCAGGTTCCTAAGCAGAATCGAACTAAATATGGCCGTGTGTGTACGAAGCACAGTTCTTTTGTTCTGAGCAAGCTCACTGTTCGGACCCCTTAAGAAACACAGTAGAGTAGAAGAGTGCTCTTTTCTCAAAAGCAGAGTGTGTTTCTTGTAAGGCGAGCTAGCGTTTGTTTCCCAGTCCTAAATGGAGTTGAATCACATGGAGTTTCTTGTCCTACGAGCAAGAGTTGTTTTCTGGTAAGAAGAGTCACTATTGAGCTCCCATTGTCATACACAGGGCAAATAGCACTGGTGTCGGTTCACAGCATGTACAGTGTATTGGACTGAAGAGGATCTACTGTTCTTGTCAGTTTCCTAAGCAGAATTGATCTAGATATGGCCGTGTGTGTAGGAAGCACAGTTCTTTTGTTCTGAGCAAGCTCACTGTTCTGGCCTTATAGGAAACACAGTAGAGTAGAAGAGTGTTCTTTTCTCAAAAGCAGAGTCTGTTTCTTGTAAGGCGAGCTAGCGTTTATTTCCCAGTTCTAAATGGAGTTGAATCACATGCAGTTTTCGGTCCTACGAGCAAGAGTTGTTTTCTGGTAAGGAAAGTCACTATTGAGTTCCCATTACCATACACAGTGCAAATAGCACTCGCGTCTGTTCCCAGCAAGTACAGTGTATTGGACTGAAGAGAAGGTACTGTTCTTGTCAATTTCCTAAGCAGAGTTGAATTAGATATGGCCCGTGTGTGTAGGAAGCACAGTTCTTTTGTTCTGAGCAAGCTCTCTGTTCGGACCCCATAGGGAACACAGTAGAGTAGAAGAGTGCTCTTTTCTCAAAAGCAGAGTGTGTTTCTTGTAAAAAGAGCTAGTGTTTGTTTCCCAGTCAGAAATGGAGTTGAATCCCATGCAGTTTCTGGTCCTATGAGCAAGAGTTGTTTTCTGGTAAGAAGAGTCACTATTGGGCTCCCATTGTCATGCACAGGGCAAATAGCACACACGTCTGTTTCCAGCAAGTACAGTGTATTGGACTGAAGAGGAGCTACAGTTCTTGTCAGTTTCCTAAGCAGAATTGAACTAGATATGGCCCGTGTGTAGGAAGCACAGTTCTTTTGTTCTGAGCAAGCTCACTGTTCGGACCCCTTAGGAAAAAAGTAGAGTAGAAGAGTGCTCTTTTCTCAAAAGCAGAGTGTGTTTCTTGTAAGGCGAGCTAGCGATTGTTTACCAGTCCTAAGTGGTGTTGAATCACTTGCAGATCTGTTCCTACGAGCAAGAGTTGCTTTCTGGTAAGAAGAGTCACTATTGCGCTCCCATTGTCATGCACAGGGCAAATAGCACTGGCGACTGTTCCCAGCATGTAAAGTGTATTGGACTGAAGAGAATCTACTGTTCTTGTCAGGTTCCTAAGCAGAATTGAACTAGATATGGCCGTGTGTGTACGAAGCACAGTTCTTTTGTTCTGAGCAAGTTCACTGTTCGGACCCCATAGGAAACACAGTAGAGTAGAAGAGTGCTCTTTTCTCAAAAGCAGAGTGTGTTTCTTGTAAGGCGAGCTAGCGTTTGTTTCCCAGTCCTAAATGGGGTTGAATCACATGGAGTTTCTTGTCCTACGAGCAAGAGTTGTTTTCTGGTAAGAAGAGTCACTATTGTGCTCTCATTGTCATACACAGGGCAAATAGCACTGGTGTCGGTTCCCAGCATGTACAGTGTATTGGACTGAAGAAGATCTACTGTTCTTGTCAGTTTCCTAAGCAGAATTGATCTAGATATGGCCGTGTGTGTAGGAAGCACAGTTCTTTTGTTCTGAGCAAGCTCACTGTTCTGCCCATATTGGAAACACAGTAGAGTAGAATTGTGCTCTTTTCTCAAAAGCAGGGTCTCTTTCTTGTAAGCGAGCTAGCGATTATTTCCCAGTTCTAAATGGAGTTGAATCACATGCAGTTTTCGGTCCTACGAGCAAGAGTTGTTTTCTGGTAAGAAGAGTCACTATTGCGCTCCCATTGTCATACACAGTGCAAATAACACTCGCGTCTGTTCCCAGAAAATACAGTGTATTGGACTGAAGAGGAGCTACTGTTCTTGTCAGTTTCCTAAGCAGAATTGAACTAGATATGGCCGTATGTGTAGGAAGCACAGTTCTTTTGTTCTGAGCAAGCTCACTGTTTGACCCCATAGGAAACACAGTAGAGTAGAAGAGTGCTCTTTTCTCAAAAGCAGAGTGTTTTTCTTGTAAGGCGAGCTAGCGTTTATTTCCCAGTTCTAAATGGAGTTGAATCACATGCAGTTTTTGGTCCTACGAGTAAGAGGTGTTTTCTGGTAAGAAGAGTCACTATTGCGCTCCCATTGTCATACACAGTGCAAATAGCACTCGCGTCTGTTCCCAGCATGTAAAGTGTATTGGACTGAAGAGAATCTACTGTTCTTGTCAGGTTCCTAAGCAGAATTGAACTAGATATGGCCGTGTGTAGGAAGCACAGTTCTTTTGTTCTGAGCAAGCTCACTGTTCGGACCCCATAGGAAACACAGTAGAGCAGAAGAGTGCTCTTTTCTCAAAAGCAGAGTGTGTTTCTTGTAAGGTGAGCTATCGTTTGTTTCCCAGTCCTAAATGGAGTTGAATCACATGCAGTTTCTTGTCCTACGAGCAAGAGTTTTGTTTTGGTAAGAAGAGTCACTATTGCGCTCCCATTGTCATACACAGGGCAAATAGCACTGGTGTCGGTTCCCAGCATGTACAGTGTATTGGACTGAAGAGGATCTACTGTTCTTGTCAGTTTCCTAAGCAGAATTGATCTAGATATGGCCGTGTGTGTAGGAAGCACAGTTCTTTTTTTCTGAGCAAGCTCACTGTTCTGGCCTTATAGGAAACTCAATAGAGTAGAAGAGTGATCTTTTCTCAAAAGCAGAGTCTGTTTCTTGTAAGGCGAGATAGCGTTTATTTCCCAATTCTAAATGGAGTTGAATCACATGCAGTTTTCGGTCCTACGAGCAAGAGTTGTTTTCTGGTAAGGAAAGTCACTATTGAGTTCCCATTACTATACACAGTGCAAATAGCACTCGCGTCTGTTCCCAGCAAGTACAGTGTATTGGACTGAAGAGGAGCTACTGTTCTTGTCAGTTTCCTAAGCAGAGTTGAATTAGATATGGCCGGTGTGCGTAGGAAACACAGTTCTTTTGTTCTGAGAAGCTCTCTGTTCGGACCCCATAGGGAACACAGTAGAGTAGAAGAGTGCTCTTTTCTCAAAAGCAGAGTGTGTTTCTTGTAAAAAGAGCTAGTGTTTGTTTCCCAGTCAGAAATGGAGTTGAATCCCATGCAGTTTCTGGTCCTATGAGCAAGAGTTGTTTTCTGGTAAGAAGAGTCACTATTGCGCTCCCATTGTCATACACAGGGCAAATAGCACTCGCGTCTGTTCCCAGCATGTAAAGTGTATTGGACTGAAGAGGATCTACTGTTCTTGTCAGTTTCCTAAGCAGAATTGATCTAGATATGGCCGTGTGTGTAGGAAGCACCGTTCTTTTGTTCTGAGCAAGCTCACTGTTCTGGCCTTATAGGAAGCACAGTAGAGTAGAAGAGTGTTCTTTTCTCAAAAGCAGAGTCTGTTTCTTGTAAGGCGACCTAGCGTTTATTTCCCAGTTCTAAATGGAGTTGAGTCACATGCAGTTTTCGGTCCTACGAGTAAGAGTTGTTTTCTGGTAAGGAAAGTCACTATTGAGTTCCCATTACCATACACAGTGCAAATAGCACTCGCGTCTGTTCCCAGCAAGTACAGTGTATTGGACTGAAGAGGAGCTACTGTTCTTGTCAGTTTCCTAAGCAGAGTTGTATTAGATATGGCCCGTGTGTGTAGGAAGCACAGTTCTTTTGTTCTGAGCAAGCTCACTGTTCAGACTCCATAGGAAACACAGTAGAGTAGAAGAGTGCTCTTTTCTCAAAAGCAGAGTGTGTTTCTTGTAAGGCGAGCTAGCGTTTGTTTCCCAGTACTAAATGGAGTTGAATCACATGCAGTTTCTGGTCCTACGAGCAAGAGTTGTTTTCTGGTAAGAAGAGTCACTATTGCGCTCCCATGGTGTCGGTTCCCAGCATGTACAGTGTATTGGACTGAAGAAGATCTACTGTTCTTGTCAGTTTCCTAAGCAGAATTGATCTAGATATTGCCGTGTGTGTAGGAAGCACAGTTCTTTTGTTCTGAACAACCTCACTGTTCTGGCCATATTGGAAACACAGTAGAGTAGAATTGTGCTCTTTTCTCAAAAGCAGGGTCTCTTTCTTGTAAGCGAGCTTGCGATTATTTCCCAGTTCTAAATGGAGTTGAATCACATGCAGTTTTCGGTCCTACGAGCAAGAGTTGTTTTCTGGTAAGAAGAGTCACTATTGCGCTCCCATTGTCATACACAGTGCAAATAACACTCGCGTCTGTTCCCAGAAAATACAGTGTATTGGACTGAAGAGGAGCTACTGTTCTTTTCAGTTTCCTAAGCAGAATTGAACTAGATATGGCCGTATGTGTAGGATGCACAGTTCTTTTGTTCTGAGGAAGCTCACTGTTTGACCCCATAGGAAACACAGTAGAGTAGAAGAGTGCTCTTTTCTCAAAAGCAGAGTGTGTTTCTTGTAAGGCGAGCTAGCGTTTATTTCCCAGTTCTAAATGGAGTTGAATCACATGCAGTTTTTGGTCCTACGAGTAAGAGTTGTTTTCTGGTAAGAAGAGTCACTATTGCGCTCCCATTGTCATACTCAGTGCAAATAGCACTCGTGTCTGTTCCCAGAATGTAAAGTGTATTGGACTGAAGAGAATCTACTGTTCTTGTCAGGTTCCTAAGCAGAATTGAACTAGATATGGCCGTGTGTAGGAAGCACAGTTCTTTTGTTCTGAGCAAGCTCACTGTTCGGACCCCATAGGAAACACAGTAGAGTAGAAGAGTGCTCTTTTCTCAAAAGCAGAGTGTGTTTCTTGTAAGGCGAGCTAGCGTTTGTTTCCCAGTCCTAAATGGAGTTGAATCACATGCAGTTTCTTATCCTACAAGCAAGAGTTTTGTTTTGGTAAGAAGAGTCACTATTGCGCTCCCATTGTCATACACAGGGCAAATAGCACTGGTGTCGGTTCCCAGCATTTACAGTGTATTGGACTGAAGAGGATCTACTGTTCTTGTCAGTTTCCTAAGCAGAATTGATCTAGATATGGCCGTGTGTGTAGGAAGCACAGTTCTTTTTTTCTGAGCAAGCTCACTGTTCTTGCCTTATAGGAAACTCAATAGAGTAGAAGAGTGTTCTTTCTCAAAAGCAGAGTCTGTTTCTTGTAAGGCGAGCTAGCGTTTATTTCCCAGTTCTAAATGGAGTTGAATCACATGCAGTTTTCGGTCCTACGAGCAAGAGTTGTTTTCTGGTAAGGAAAGTCACTATTGAGTTCCCATTACTATACACAGTGCAAATAGCACTCGCGTCTGTTCCCAGCAAGTACAGTGTATTGGACTGAAGAGGAGCTACTGTTCTTGTCAGTTTCCTAAGCAGAGTTGAATTAGATATGCCCGGTGTGTGTAGGAAACACAGTTCTTTTGTTCTGAGAAGCTCTCTGTTCGGACCCCATAGGGAACACAGTAGAGTAGAAGAGTGCTCTTTTCTCAAAAGCAGAGTGTGTTTCTTGTAAAAAGAGCTAGTGTTTGTTTCCCAGTCAGAAATGGAGTTGAATCCCATGCAGTTTCTGGTCCTATGAGCAAGAGTTGTTTTCTGGTAAGAAAAGTCACTATTGCGCTCCCATTGTCATACACAGGGCAAATAGCACTTGCGTCTGTTCCCAGCATGTAAAGTGTATTGGACTGAAGAGAATCTACTGTTCTTGTCAGGTTTCTAAGCAGAATTGAACTAGATATGGCCGTGTGTAGGAAGCACAGTTCTTTTGTTCTGAGCAAGCTCACTGTTCGGACCCCATAGGAAACACAGTAGAGTAGAAGAGTGCTCTTTTCTCAAAAGCAGAGTGTTTTTCTTGTAAGGCGAGCTAGCGTTTGTTTCCCAGTCCTAAATGGAGTTGAATCACATGCAGTTTCTTATCCTATGAGCAAGAGTTTTTTTCTGGTAAGAAGAGTCACTATTGCGCTCCCATTGTCATACACATGGCAAATAGCACTGGTGTCGGTTCCCAGCATGTAGAGTGTATTGGACTGAAGAGGATCTACTGTTCTTGTCAGTTTCCTAAGCAGAATTGATCTAGATATGGCCGTGTGTGTAGGAAGCACCGTTCTTTTGTTCTGAGCAAGCTCACTGTTCTGCCCTTATAGGAAGCACAGTAGAGTAGAAGAGTGTTCTTTTCTCAAAAGCAGAGTCTGTTTCTTGTAAGGCGAGCTAGCGTTTATTTCCCAGTTCTAAATGGAGTTGAATCGCATGCAGTTTTCGGTCCTACGAGTAAAAGTTGTTTTCTGGTAAGGAAAGTCACTATTGAGTTCCCATTACCATACACAGTGCAAATAGCACTCGCGTCTGTTCCCAGCAAGTACAGTGTATTGCACTGAAGAGGAGCTACTGTTCTTGTCAGTTTCCTAAGCAGAGTTGTATTAGATATGGCCCGTGTGTGTAGGAAGCACAGTTCTTTTGTTCTGAGCAAGCTCACTGTTCAGACTCCATAGGAAACACAGTAGAGTAGAAGAGTGTTCTTTTCTCAAAAGCAGAGTGTGTTTCTTGTAAGGCGAGCTAGCGTTTGTTTCCCAGTCCTAAATGGAGTTGAATCCCATGCAGTTTCTGGTCCTATGAGCAAGAGTTGTTTTCTGGTAAGAAGAGTCACTATTGCGCTCCCATTGTCATACACAGGTCAAATAACACTGGAGTCAGTTCCCAGCATGTACAGTGTATTGGACTGAAGAAGATCTACTGTTCTTGTCAGTTTCCTAAGCAGAATTGATCTAGATATTGCCGTGTGTAGGAAGCACAGTTCTTTTGTTCTGAGCAAGCTCACTGTTCTGGCCATATTGGAAACACAGTAGAGTAGAATTGTGCTCTTTTCTCAAAAGCAGGGTCTCTTTCTTGTAAGCGAGCTAGCGATTATTTCCCAGTTCTAAATGGAGTTGAATCACATGCAGTTTTCTGTCCTACGAGCAAGAGTTGTTTTCTGGTAAGGAAAGTCACTATTGAGTTCCCATTTACTATACAAAGTGCAAATAGCACTCGCGTCTGTTCCCAGCAAGTACAGTGTATTGGACTGAAGAGTAGCTACTGTTCTTGTCAGTTTCCTAAGCAGAGTTGAATTAGATATGGCCGGTGTGTGTAGGAAACACAGTTCTTTTGTTCTGAGAAGCTCTCTGTTCGGACCCCATAGGGAACACAGTAGAGTAGAAGAGTGCTCTTTTCTCAAAAGCAGAGTGTGTTTCTTGTAAAAAGAGCTAGTGTTTGTTTCCCAGTCAGAAATGGAGTTGAATCCCATGCAGTTTCTGGTCCTATGAGCAAGAGTTGTTTTCAGGTAAGAAGAGTCACTATTGCGCTCCCATTGTCATACACAGGGCAAATAGCACTCGCGTCTGTTCCCAGCATGTAAAGTGTATTGGACTGAAGAGAATCTACTGTTCTTGTCAGGTTTCTAAGCAGAATTGAACTAGATATGGCCGTGTGTAGGAAGCACAGTTCTTTTGTTCTGAGTAAGCTCACTGTTCGGACCCCATAGGAAAAACAGTAGAGTAGAAGAGTGCTCTTTTCTCAAAAGCAGAGTGTTTTTCTTGTAAGGCAAGCTAGCGTTTGTTTCCCAGTCCTAAATGGAGTTGAATCACATGCAGTTTCTTATCCTATGAGCAAGAGTTTTTTTCTGGTAAGAAGAGTCACTATTGCGCTCCCATTGTCATACACAGGGCAAATAGCACTGGTGTCGGTTCCCAGCATGTACAGTGTATTGGACTGAAGAGAAGAATTGATCTAGATATGGCCGTGTGTGTAGGAAGCACAGTTCTTTTGTTCTGAGCAAGCTCACTGTTCTGGCCTTATAGGAAACACAGTAGAGTAGAAGAGTGTTCTTTTCTCAAAAGCAGAGTCTGTTTCTTGTAAGGCGAGCTAGCGTTTATTTCCCAGTTCTAAATGGAGTTGAATCGCATGCAGTTTTCGGTCCTACGAGTAAGAGTTGTTTTCTGGTAAGGAAAGTCACTATTGAGTTCCCATTACCATACACAGTGCAAATAGCACTCGCGTCTGTTCCCAGCAAGTACAGTGTATTGGACTGAAGAGGAGCTACTGTTCTTGTCTGTTTCGTAAGCAGAGTTGAATTAGATATGGCCCGTGTGTGTAGGAAGCACAGTTCTTTGTTCGGAGCAAGCTCTCTGTTTGGACACCATAGGGAACACAGTAGAGTAGAAGAGTGCTCTTTTCTCAAAAGCAGAGTGTGTTTCTTGTAAAAAGAGCTATTGTTTGTTTCCCAGTCAGAAATGGAGTTGAATCCCATGCAGTTTCTGGTCCTATGAGCAAGAGTTGTTTTCTGGTAAGAAGAGTCACTATTGCGCTCCCATTGTCATACACAGGGCAAATAGCACACGCGTCTGTTTCCAGCAAGTACAGTGTATTGGACTGAAGAGGAGCTACAGTTCTTGTCAGTTTCCTAAGCAGAATTGAACTAGATATGGTCCGTGTGTAGGAAGCACAGTTCTTTTGTTCTGAGCAAGCTCACTGTTCAGACCCCTTAGGAAACAAAGTAGAGTAGAACAGTGCTCTTTTCTCAAAAGCAGAGTGTGTTTCTTGTAAGGCGAGCTAGCGATTGTTTCCCAGTCCTAAGTGGTGTTGAATCACTTGCAGATCTGTTCCTACGAGCAAGAGACGTTTTCTGGTAAGAAGAGTCACTATTGCGTTCCCATTGTCATGCACAGGTCAAATAGCACTGGCGTCTGTTCCCAGCATGTAAAGTGTATTGGACTAACAAGAATCTACTGTTCTTGTCAGGTTCCTAAGCAGAATCGAACTAAATATGGCCGTGTGTGTACGAAGCACAGTTCTTTTGTTCTGAGCAAGCTCACTGTTCGGACCCCTTAAGAAACACAGTAGAGTAGAAGAGTGCTCTTTTCTCAAAAGCAGAGTGTGTTTCTTGTAAGGCGAGCTAGCGTTTGTTTCCCAGTCCTAAATGGAGTTGAATCACATGGAGTTTCTTGTCCTACGAGCAAGAGTTGTTTTTCTGGTAAGAAGAGTCACTATTGAGCTCCCATTGTCATACACAGGGCAAATAGCACTGGTGTCGTTTCACCGCATGTACAGTGTATTGGACTGAAGAGGATCTACTGTTCTTGTCAGTTTCCTAAGCAGAATTGATCTAGATATGGCCGTGTGTGTAGGAAGCACAGTTCTTTTGTTCTGAGCAAGCTCACTGTTCTGGCCTTATAGGAAACACAGTAGAGTAGAAGAGTGTTCTTTTCTCAAAAGCAGAGTCTGTTTCTTGTAAGGCGAGCTAGCGTTTATTTCCCAGTTCTAAATGGAGTTGAATCACATGCAGTTTTCGGTCCTACGAGCAAGAGTTGTTTTCTGGTAAGGAAAGTCACTATTGAGTTCCCATTACCATACACAGTGCAAATAGCACTCGCGTCTGTTCCCAGCAAGTACAGTGTATTGGACTGAAGAGAAGGTACTGTTCTTGTCAATTTCCTAAGCAGAGTTGAATTAGATATGGCCCATGTGTGTAGGAAGCACAGTTCTTTTGTTCTGAGCAAGCTCTCTGTTCGGACCCCATAGGGAACACAGTAGAGTAGAAGAGTGCTCTTTCTCAAAAGCAGAGTGTGTTTCTTGTAAAAAGAGCTGGTGTTTGTTTCCCAGTCAGAAATGGAGTTGAATCCCATGCAGTTTCTGGTCCTATGAGCAAGAGTTGTTTTCTGGTAAGAAGAGTCACTATTGGGCTCCCATTGTCATGCACAGGGCAAATAGCACACACGTCTGTTTCCAGCAAGTACAGTGTATTGGACTGAAGAGGAGCTACAGTTCTTGTCAGTTTCCTAAGCAGAATTGAACTAGATATGGCCCGTGTGTAGGAAGCACAGTTCTTTTGTTCTGAGCAAGCTCACTGTTCGGACCCCTTAGGAAAAAAGTAGAGTAGAAGAGTGCTCTTTTCTCAAAAGCAGAGTGTGTTTCTTGTAAGGCGAGCTAGCGATTGTTTCCCAGTCCTAAGTGGTGTTGAATCACTTGCAGATCTGTTCCTACGAGCAAGAGTTGCTTTCTGGTAAGAAGAGTCACTATTGCGCTCCCATTGTCATGCACAGGGCAAATAGCACTGGCGACTGTTCCCAGCATGTAAAGTGTATTGGACTGAAGAGAATCTACTGTTCTTGTCAGGTTCCTAAGCAGAATTGAACTAGATATGGCCGTGTGTGTACGAAGCACAGTTCTTTTGTTCTGAGCAAGTTCACTGTTCGGACCCCATAGGAAACACAGTAGAGTAGAAGAGTGCTCTTTTCTCAAAAGCAGAGTGTGTTTCTTGTAAGGCGAGCTAGCGTTTGTTTCCCAGTCCTAAATGGGGTTGAATCACATGGAGTTTCTTGTCCTACGAGCAAGAGTTGTTTTCTGGTAAGAAGAGTCACTATTGCGCTCCCATTGTCATACACAGGGCAAATAGCACTGGTGTCGGTTCCCAGCATGTACAGTGTATTGGACTGAAGAAGATCTACTGTTCTTGTCAGTTTCCTAAGCAGAATTGATCTAGATATGGCTGTGTGTGTAGGAAGCACAGTTCTTTTGTTCTGAGCAAGCTCACTGTTCTGCCCATATTGGAAACACAGTAGAGTAGAATTGTGCTCTTTTCTCAAAAGCAGGGTCTCTTTCTTGTAAGTGAGCTAGCGATTATTTCCCAGTTCTAAATGGAGTTGAATCACATGCAGTTTTCGGTCCTACGAGCAAGAGTTGTTTTCTGGTAAGAAGAGTCACTATTGCGCTCCCATTGTCATACACAGTGCAAATAACACTCCCGTCTGTTCCCAGAAAATACAGTGTATTGGACTGAAGAGGAGCTACTGTTCTTGTCAGGTTCCTAAGCAGAATTGAACTAGATATGGCCGTATGTGTAGGAAGCACAGTTCTTTTGTTCTGAGCAAGCTTACCGTTTGACCCCATAGGAAACACAGTAGAGTAGAAGAGTGCTCTTTTCTCAAAAGCAGAGTGTTTTTCTTGTAAGGCGAGCTAGCGTTTATTTCCCAGTTCTAAATGGAGTTGAATCACATGCAGTTTTTGGTCCTACGAGTAAGAGGTGTTTTCTGGTAAGAAGAGTCACTATTGCGCTCCCATTGTCATACACAGTGCAAATAGCACTCGCGTCTGTTCCCAGCATGTAAAGTGTATTGGACTGAAGAGAATCTACTGTTCTTGTCAGGTTCCTAAGCAGAATTGAACTAGATATGGCCGTGTGTAGGAAGCACAGTTCTTTTGTTCTGAGCAAGCTCACTGTTCGGACCCCATAGGAAACACAGTAGAGCAGAAGAGTGCTCTTTTCTCAAAAGCAGATTGTGTTTCTTGTAAGGCGAGCTAGCGTTTGTTTCCCAGTCCTAAATGGAGTTGAATCACATGCAGTTTCTTGTCCTACGAGCAAGAGTTTTGTTTTGGTAAGAAGAGTCACTATTGCGCTCCCATTGTCATACACAGGGCAAATAGCACTGGTGTCGGTTCCCAGCATGTACAGTGTATTGGACTGAAGAGGATCTACTGTTCTTGTCAGTTTCCTAAGCAGAATTGATCTAGATATGGCCGTGTGTGTAGGAAGCACAGTTCTTTTTTTCTGAGCAAGCTCACTGTTCTGGCCTTAAAGGAAACTCAATAGAGTAGAAGAGTGATCTTTTCTCAAAAGCAGAGTCTGTTTCTTGTAAGGCGAGATAGCGTTTATTTCCCAGTTCTAAATGGAGTTGAATCACATGCAGTTTTCGGTCCTAGGAGCAAGAGTTGTTTTCTGGTAAGGAAAGTCACTATTGAGTTCCCATTACTATACACAGTGCAAATAGCACTCGCGTCTGTTCCCAGCAAGTACAGTGTATTGGACTGAAGAGGAGCTACTGTTCTTGTCAGTTTCCTAAGCAGAGTTGAATTAGATATGGCCGGTGTGCGTAGGAAACACAGTTCTTTTGTTCTGAGAAGCTCTCTGTTCGGACCCCATAGGGAACACAGTAGAGTAGAAGAGTGCTCTTTTCTCAAAAGCAGAGTGTGTTTCTTGTAAAAAGAGCTAGTGTTTGTTTCCCAGTCAGAAATGGAGTTGAATCCCATGCAGTTTCTGGTCCTATGAGCAAGAGTTGTTTTCTGGTAAGAAGAGTCACTATTGCGCTCCCATTGTCATACACAGGGCAAATAGCACTCGCGTCTGTTCCCAGCATGTAAAGTGTATTGGACTGAAGAGGATCTACTGTTCTTGTCAGTTTCCTAAGCAGAATTGATCTAGATATGGCCGTGTGTGTAGGAAGCACCGTTCTTTTGTTCTGAGCAAGCTCACTGTTCTGGCCTTATAGGAAGCACAGTAGAGTAGAAGAGTGTTCTTTTCTCAAAAGCAGAGTCTGTTTCTTGTAAGGCGACCTAGCGTTTATTTCCCAGTTCTAAATGGAGTTGAGTCACATGCAGTTTTCGGTCCTACGAGTAAGAGTTGTTTTCTGGTAAAGAAAGTCACTATTGAGTTCCCATTACCATACACAGTGCAAATAGCACTCGCGTCTGTTCCCAGCAAGTACAGTGCATAGGACTGAAGAGGAGCTACTGTTCTTGTCAGTTTCCTAAGCAGAGTTGTATTAGATATGGCCCGTGTGTGTAGGAAGCACAGTTCTTTTGTTCTTAGCAAGCTCACTGTTCAGACTCCATAGGAAACACAGTAGAGTAGAAGAGTGCTCTTTTCTCAAAAGCAGAGTGTGTTTCTTGTAAGGCGAGCTAGCGTTTGTTTCCCAGTACTAAATGGAGTTGAATCACATGCAGTTTCTTGTCCTACGAGCAAGAGTTGTTTTCTGGTAAGAAGAGTCACTATTGCGCTCCCATGGTGTCGGTTCCCAGCATATACAGTGTATTGGACTGAAGAAGATCTACTGTTCTTGTCAGTTTCCTAAGCAGAATTGATCTAGATATTGCCGTGTGTGTAGGAAGCACAGTTCTTTTGTTCTGAACAAGCTCACTGTTCTGGCCATATTGGAAACACAGTAGAGTAGAATTGTGCTCTTTTCTCAAAAGCAGGGTCTCTTTCTTGTAAGCGAGCTTGCGATTATTTCCCAGTTTTAAATGGAGTTGAATCACATGCAGTTTTCGGTCCTACGAGCAAGAGTTGTTTTCTGGTAAGAAGAGTCACTATTGCGCTCCCATTGTCATACACAGTGCAAATAACACTCGCGTCTGTTCACAGAAAATACAGTGTATTGGACTGAAGAGGAGCTACTGTTCTTTTCAGTTTCCTAAGCAGAATTGAACTAGATATGGCCGTATGTGTAGGATGCACAGTTCTTTTCTTCTGAGGAAGCTCACTGTTTGACCCCATAGGAAACACAGTAGAGTAGAAGAGTGCTCTTTTCTCAAAAGCAGAGTGTGTTTCTTGTAAGGCGAGCTAGCGTTTATTTCCCAGTTCTAAATGGAGTTGAATCACATGCAGTTTTTGGTCCTACGAGTAAGAGGTGTTTTCTGGTAAGAAGAGTCACTATTGCGCTCCCATTGTCATACACAGTGCAAATAGCACTCGTGTCTGTTCCCAGAATGTAAAGTGTATTGGACTGAAGAGAATCTACTGTTCTTGTCAGGTTCCTAAGCAGAATTGAACTAGATATGGCCATGTGTAGGAAGCACAGTTCTTTTGTTCTGAGCAAGCTCACTGTTCGGACCCCATAGGAAACACAGTAGAGTAGAAGAGTGCTCTTTTCTCAAAAGCAGAGTGTGTTTCTTGTAAGGCGAGCTAGCGTTTGTTTCCCAGTCCTAAATGGAGTTGAATCACATGCAGTTTCTTATCCTACAAGCAAGAGTTTTGTTTTGGTAAGAAGAGTCACTATTGCGCTCCCATTGTCATACACAGGGCAAATAGCACTGGTGTCGGTTCCCAGCATTTACAGTGTATTGGACTGAAGAGGATCTACTGTTCTTGTCAGTTTCCTAAGCAGAATTGATCTAGATATGGCCGTGTGTGTAGGAAGCACAGTTGTTTTTTTCTGAGCAAGCTCACTGTTCTGGCCTTATAGGAAACTCAATAGAGTAGAAGAGTGTTCTTTTCTCAAAAGCAGAGTCTGTTTCTTGTAAGGCGAGCTAGTGTTTATTTCCCAGTTCTAAATGGAGTTGAATCACATGCAGTTTTTGGTCCTACGAGCAAGAGTTGTTTTCTGGTAAGGAAAGTCACTATTGAGTTCCCATTACTATACACAGTGCAAATAGCACTCGCGTCTGTTCCCAGCAAGTACAGTGTATTGGACTGAAGAGGAGCTACTGTTCTTGTCAGTTTCCTAAGCAGAGTTGAATTAGATATGGCCGGTGTGTGTAGGAAACACAGTTCTTTTGTTCTTAGAAGCTCTCTGTTCGGACCCCATAGGGAACACAGTAGAGTAGAAGATTGCTCTTTTCTCAAAAGCAGAGTGTGTTTCATGTAAAAAGAGCTAGTGTTTGTTTCCCAGTCAGAAATGGAGTTGAATCCCATGCAGTTTCTGGTCCTATGAGCAAGAGTTGTTTTCTGTTAAGAAGAGTCACTATTGCGCTCCCATTGTCTTACACAGGGCAAATAGCACTCGCGTCTGATCCCAGCATGTAAAGTGTATTGGACTGAAGAGAATCTACTGTTCTTGTCAGGTTTCTAAGCAGAATTGAACTAGATATGGCCGTGTGTAGGAAGCACAGTTCTTTTGTTCTGAGCAAGCTCACTGTTCGGACCCCATAGGAAAAACAGTAGAGTAGAAGACTGCTCTTTTCTCAAAAGCAGAGTGTTTTTCTTGTAAGGCGAGCTAGCGTTTGTTTCCCAGTCCTAAATGGAGTTGAATCACATGCAGTTTCTTATCCTATGAGCAAGAGTTTTTTTCTGGTAAGAAGAGTCACTATTGCGCTCCCATTGTCATACACAGGGCAAATAGCACTGGTGTCGGTTCCCAGCATGTACAGTGTATTGGACTGAAGAGGATCTACTGTTCTTGTCAGTATCCTAAGCAGAATTGATCTAGATATGGCCGTGTGTGTAGGAAGCACAGTTCTTTTGTTCTGAGCAAGCTCACTGTTCTGGCCTTATAGGAAACACAGTAGAGTAGAAGAGTGTTCTTTTCTCAAAAGCAGAGTCTGTTTCTTGTAAGGCGAGCTAGCGTTTATTTCCCAGTTCTAAATGGAGTTGAATCACATGCAGTTTTTGGTCCTACGAGCAAGAGTTGTTTTCTGGTAAGGAAAGTCACTATTGAGTTCTCATTACCATACACAGTGCAAATAGCACTCGCGTCTGTTCCCAGCAAGTACAGTGTATTGGACTGAAGAGAAGCTACTGTTCTTGTCAGTTTCCTAAGCAGAGTTGAATTAGATATGGCCCGTGTGTGTAGGAAGCACAGTTCTTTTGTTCTGAGCAAGCTCTCTGTTCGGACCCCATAGGGAACACAGTAGAGTAGAAGAGTGCTCTTTTCTCAAAAGCAGAGTGTGTTTCTTGTAAAAAGAGCTAGTGTTTGTTTCCCAGTCAGAAATGGAGTTGAATCCCACGCAGTTTCTGGTCCTATGAGCAAGAGTTGTTTTCTGGTAAGAAGAGTCACTATTGGGCTCCCATTGTCATGCACAGGGCAAATAGCACACACGTCTGTTTCCAGCAAGTACAGTGTATTGGACTGAAGAGGAGCTACAGTTCTTGTCAGTTTCCTAAGCAGAATTGAACTAGATATGGCCCGTGTGTAGGAAGCACAGTTCTTTTGTTCTGAGCAAGCTCACTGTTCGGACCCTTAGGAAAAAAGTAGAGTAGAAGAGTGCTCTTTTCTCAAAAGCAGAGTGTGTTTCTTGTAAGGCGAGCTAGCGTTTGTTTCCCAGTCCTAAATGGAGTTGAATCACATGGAGTTTCTTGTCCTACGAGCAAGAGTTGTTTTCTGGTAAGAAGAGTCACTATTGCGCTCCCATGGTGTCGGTTCCCAGCATGTACAGTGTATTGGACTGAAGAAGATCTACTGTTCTTGTCAGTTTCCTAAGCAGAATTGATCTAGATATGGCCGTGTGTGTAGGAAGCACAGTTCTTTTGTTCTGAGCAAGCTCACTGTTCTGGCCATATTGGAAACACAGTAGAGTAGAATTGTGCTCTTTTCTCAAAAGCAGGGTCTCTTTCTTGTAAGCGAGCTAGCGATTATTTAACAGTTCTAAATGGAGTTGAATCACATGCAGTTTTCGGTCCTACGAGCAAGAGTTGTTTTCTGGTAAGAAGAGTCACTATTGCGCTCCCATTGTCATACACAGTGCAAATAACACTCGCGTCTGTTCCCAGAAAATACAGTGTATTGGACTGAAGAGGAGCTACTGTTCTTGTCAGTTTCCTAAGCAGAATTGAACTAGATATGGCCGTATGTGTAGGAAGCACAGTTCTTTTGTTCTGAGCAAGCTCACTGTTTGACCCCATAGGAAACACAGTAGAGTAGAAGAGTGCTCTTTTCTCAAAAGCAGAGTGTGTTTCTTGTAAGGCGAGCTAGCGTTTATTTCCCAGTTCTAAATGGAGTTGAATCACATGCAGTTTTTGGTCCTACGAGTAAGAGGTGTTTTCTGGTAAGAAGAGTCACTATTGCGCTCCCATTGTCATACACAGGGCAAATAGCACTCGCGTCTGTTCCCAGCATGTAAAGTGTATTGGACTGAAGAGAATCTACTGTTCTTGTCAGGTTCCTAAGCAGAATTGAACTAGATATGGCCGTGTGTAGGAAGCACAGTTCTTTTGTTCTGAGCAACTCACTGTTCGGACCCCATAGGAAACACAGTAGAGTAGAAGAGTGCTCTTTTCTCAAAAGCAGAGTGTGTTTCTTGTAAGGCGAGCTAGCGTTTGTTTCCCAGTCCTAAATGGAGTTGAATCACATGCAGTTTCTTATCCTACGAGCAAGAGTTTTGTTTTGGTAAGAAGAGTCACTATTGCGCTCCCATTGTCATACACAGGGCAAATAGCACTGGTGTCGGTTCCCAGCATGTACAGTGTTTTGGACTGAAGAGGATCTACTGTTCTTGTCAGTTTCCTAAGCGGAATTGATCTAGATATGGCCGTGTGTGTAGGAAGCACAGTTCTTTTTTTCTGAGCAAGCTCACTGTTCTGGCCTTAAAGGAAACTCAATAGAGTAGAAGAGTGTTCTTTTCTCAAAAGCAGAGTGTGTTTCTTGTAAGGCGAGATAGCGTTTATTTCCCAGTTCTAAATGGAGTTGAATCACATGCAGTTTTCGGTCCTACGAGCAAGAGTTATTTTCTGGTAAGGAAAGTCACTATTGAGTTCCCATTACTATACACAGTGCAAATAGCACTCGCGTCTGTTCCCAGCAAGTACAGTGTATTGGACTGAAGAAGAGCAACTGTTCTTGTCAGTTTCCTAAGCAGAGTTGAATTAGATATGGCCGGTGTGTGTAGGAAACACAGTTCTTTTGTTCTGAGAAGCTCTCTGTTCGGACCCCATAGGGAACACAGTAGAGTAGAAGAGTGCTCTTTTCTCAAAAGCAGAGTGTGTTTCTTGTAAAAAGAGCTAGTGTTTGTTTCCCAGTCAGAAATGGAGTTGAATCCCATGCAGTTTCTGGTCCTATGAGCAAGAGTTGTTTTCTGGTAAGAAGAGTCACTATTGCGCTCCCATTGTCATACACAGGGCAAATAGCACTCGCGTCTGTTCCCAGCATGTAAAGTGTATTGGACTGAAGAGAATCTACTGTTCTTGTCAGGTTTCTAAGCAGAATTGAACTAGATATGGCCGTGTGTAGGAAGCACATTTCTTTTGTTCTGAGCAAGCTCACTGTTCGGACCCCATAGGAAACACAGTAGAGTAGAAGAGTGCTCTTTTCTCAAAAGCAGAGTGTTTTTCTTGTAAGGCGAGCTAGCGTTTGTTTCCCAGTCCTAAATGGAGTTGAATCACATGCAGTTTCTTATCCTATGAGCAAGAGTTTTTTTCTGGTAAGAAGAGTCACTATTGCGCTCCCATTGTCATACACAGAGCAAATAGCACTGGTGTCGGTTCCTAGCATGTACAGTGTATTGGACTGAAGAGAAGAATTGATCTAGATATGGCCGTGTTTGTAGGAAGCACAGTTCTTTTGTTCTGAGCAAGCTCACTGTTCTGGCCTTATAGGAAACACAGTAGAGTAGAAGAGTGTTCTTTTCTCAAAAGCAGAGTCTGTTTCTTGTAAGGCGAGCTAGCGTTTATTTCCCAGTTCTAAATGGAGTTGAATCACATGCAGTTTTTGGTCCTACGTGCAAGAGTTGTTTTCTGGTAAGGAAAGTCACTATTGAGTTCCCATTACCATACACAGGGCAAATAGCACTCGCGTCTGTTCCCAGCAAGTACAGTGTATTGGACTGAACAGAAGCTACTGTTCTTGTCAGTTTCCTAAGCAGAGTTGAATTAGATATGGCCCGTGTGTGTAGGAAGCACAGTTCTTTTGTTCTGAGCAAGCTCTCTGTTCGGACCCCATAGGGAACACAGTAGAGTAGAAGAGTGCTCTTTTCTCAAAAGCAGAGTGTGTTTCTTGTAAAAAGAGCTAGTGTTTGTTTCCCAGTCAGAAATGGAGTTGAATCCCATGCAGTTTCTGGTCCTATGAGCAAGAGTTCTTTTCTGGTAAGAAGAGTCACTATTGGGCTCCCATTGTCATGCACAGGGCAAATAGCACACACGTCTGTTTCCAGCAAGTACAGTGTATTGGACTGAAGAGGAGCTACAGTTCTTGTCAGTTTCCTAAGCAGAATTGAACTAGATATGGCCCGTGTGTAGGAAGCACAGTTCTTTTGTTCTGAGCAAGCTTACTGTTCGGACCCCTTAGGAAAAAAGTAGAGTAGAAGAGTGCTCTTTTCTCAAAAGCAGAGTGTGTTTCTTGTAAGGCGAGCTAGCGTTTGTTTCCCAGTCCTAAATGGGGTTGAATCACATGGAGTTTCTTGTCCTACGAGCAAGAGTTGTTTTCTGGTAAGAAGAGTCACTATTGCGCTCCCATTGTCATACACAGTGCAAATAACACTCGCGTCTGTTCCCAGAAAATACAGTGTATTGGACTGAAGAGGAGCTACTGTTCTTGTCAGTTTCCTAAGCAGAATTGAACTAGATATGGCCGTATGTGTAGGAAGCACAGTTCTTTTGTTCTGAGCAAGCTCACTGTTTGACCCCATAGGAAACACAGTAGAGTAGAAGAGTGCTCTTTTCTCAAAAGCAGAGTGTGTTTCTTGTAAGGCGAGCTAGCGTTTGTTTCCCAGTCCTAAATGGAGTTGAATCACATGCAGTTTCTTATCCTACAAGCAAGAGTTTTGTTTTGGTAAGAAGAGTCACTATTGCGCTCCCATTGTCATACACAGGGCAAATAGCACTGGTGTCGGTTCCCAGCATTTACAGTGTATTGGACTGAAGAAGATCTACTGTTCTTGTCAGTTTCCTAAGCAGAATTGATCTAGATATGGCCGTGTGTGTAGGAAGCACAGTTCTTTTTGTCTGAGCAAGCTCACTGTTCTGGCCTTATAGGAAACTCAATAGAGTAGAAGAGTGTTCTTTTTTCAAAAGCAGAGTCTGTTTCTTGTAACGCGAGCTAGCGTTTATTTCCCAGTTCTAAATGGAGTTGAATCACATGCAGTTTTCGGTCCTACGAGCAAGAGTTGTTTTCTGGTAAGGAAAGTCACTATTGAGTTCCCATTACTATACACAGTGCAAATAGCACTCGCGTCTGTTCCCAGCAAGTACAGTGTATTGGACTGAAGAGGAGCTACTGTTCTTGTCAGTTTCCTAAGCAGAGTTGAATTAGATATGGCCGGTGTGTGTAGGAAACACAGTTCTTTTGTTCTTAGAAGCTCTCTGTTCGGACCCCATAGGGAACACAGTAGAGTAGAAGATTGCTCTTTTCTCAAAAGCAGAGTGTGTTTCATGTAAAAAGAGCTAGTGTTTGTTTCCCAGTCAGAAATGGAGTTGAATCCCATGCAGTTTCTGGTCCTATGAGCAAGAGTTGTTTTCTGTTAAGAAGAGTCACTATTGCGCTCCCATTGTCTTACACAGGGCAAATAGCACTCGCGTCTGATCCCAGCATGTAAAGTGTATTGGACTGAAGAGAATCTACTGTTCTTGTCAGGTTTCTAAGCAGAATTGAACTAGATATGCCCGTGTGTAGGAAGCACAGTTCTTTTGTTCTGAGCAAGCTCACTGTTCGGACCCCATAGGAAAAACAGTAGAGTAGAAGAGTGCTCTTTTCTCAAAAGCAGAGTGTTTTTCTTGTAAGGCGAGCTAGCGTTTGTTTCCCAGTCCTAAATGGAGTTGAATCACATGCAGTTTCTTATCCTATGAGCAAGAGTTTTTTTCTGGTAAGAAGAGTCACTATTGCGCTCCCATTGTCATACACAGGGCAAATAGCACTGGTGTCGGTTCCCAGCATGTACAGTGTATTGGACTGAAGAGAAGAATTGATCTAGATATGGCCATGTGTGTAGGAAGCACAGTTCTTTTGTTCTGAGCAAGCTCACTGTTCTGGCCTTATAGGAAACACAGTAGAGTAGAAGAGTGTTCTTTTCTCAAAAGCAGAGTCTGTTTCTTGTAAGGCGAGCTAGCGTTTATTTCCCAGTTCTAAATGGAGTTGAATCTCATGCAGTTTTCGGTCCTACGAGTAAGAGTTGTTTTCTGGTAAAAAAAGTCACTATTGAGTTCCCATTACCATACACAGTGCAAATAGCACTCGCGTCTGTTCCCAGCAAGTACAGTGTATTGGACTGAAGAGGAGCTACTGTTCTTGTCTGTTTCCTAAGCAGAGTTGAAATAGATATGGCCCGTGTGTGTAGGAAGCACAGTTCTTTGTTCTGAGCAAGCTCTCTGTTCGGACACCATAGGGAACACAGTAGAGTAGAAGAGTCCTCTTTTCTCAAAAGCAGAGTGTGTTTCTTGTAAAAAGAGCTATTGTTTGTTTCCCAGTCAGAAATGGAGTTGAATCCCATGCAGTTTCTGGTCCTATGAGCAAGAGTTGTTTTCTGGTAAGAAGAGTCACTATTGCGCTCCCATTGTCATACACAGGGCAAATAGCACACGCGTCTGTTTCCAGCAAGTACAGTGTATTGGACTGAAGAGGAGCTACAGTTCTTGTCAGTTTCCTAAGCAGAATTGAACTAGATATGGTCCGTGTGTAGGAAGCACAGTTCTTTTGTTCTGAGCAAGCTCACTGTTCAGACCCCTTAGGAAACAAAGTAGAGTAGAAGAGTGCTCTTTTCTCAAAAGCAGATTGTGTTTCTTGTAAGGCGAGCTAGCGATTGTTTCCCAGTCCTAAGTGGTGTTGAATCACTTGCAGATCTGTTCCTACGAGCAAGAGTCGTTTTGTGGTAAGAAGAGTCACTATTGCGTTCCCATTGTCATGCACAGGGCAAATAGCACTGGCGTCTGTTCCCAGCATGTAAAGTGTATTGGACTGACAAGAATCTACTGTTCTTTTCAGGTTCCTAAGCAGAATTGAACTAGATATGGCCGTGTGTGTACGAAGCACAGTTCTTTTGTTCTGAGCAAGCTCACTGTTCGGACCCCTTAAGAAACACAGTAGAGTAGAAGAGTGCTCTTTTCTCAAAAGCAGAGTGTGTTTCTTGTAAGGCGAGCTAGCGTTTGTTTCCCAGTCCTAAATGGAGTTGAATCACATGCAGTTTCTTGTCCTACGAGCAAGAGTTGTTTTCTGGTAAGAAGAGTCACTATTGCGCTCCCATTGTCATACACAGGGCAAATAGCACTGGTGTCGGTTCCCAGCATGTACAGTGTATTGGACTGAAGAGGATCTACTGTTCTTGTCAGTATCCTAAGCAGAATTGATCTAGATATGGCCGTGTGTGTAGGAAGCACAGTTCTTTTGTTCTGAGCAAGCTCACTGTTCTGGCCTTATAGGAAACACAGTAGAGTAGAAGAGTGTTCTTTTCTCAAAAGCAGAGTCTGTTTCTTGTAAGGCGAGCTAGCGTTTATTTCCCAGTTCTAAATGGAGTTGAATCACATGCAGTTTTTGGTCCTACGAGCAAGAGTTGTTTTCTGGTAAGGAAAGTCACTATTGAGTTCCCATTACCATACACAGTGCAAATAGCACTCGCGTCTGTTCCCAGCAAGTACATTGTATTGGACTGAAGAGAAGCTACTGTTCTTGTCAGTTTCCTAAGCAGAGTTGAATTAGATATGGCCCGTGTGTGTAGGAAGCACAGTTCTTTTGTTCTGAGCAAGCTCTCTGTTCGGACCCCATAGGGAACACAGTAGAGTAGAAGAGTGCTCTTTTCTCAAAAGCAGAGTGTGTTTCTTGTAAAAAGAGCTAGTGTTTGTTTCACAGTCAGAAATGGAGTTGAATCCCACGCAGTTTCTGGTCCTATGAGCAAGAGTTGTTTTCTGGTAAGAAGAGTCACTATTGGGCTCCCATTGTCATGCACAGGGCAAATAGCACACACGTCTGTTTCCAGCAAGTACAGTGTATTGGACTGAAGAGGAGCTACTGTTCTTGTCAGGTTTCTAAGCAGAATTGAACTAGATATGCCCGTGTGTAGGAAGCACAGTTCTTTTGTTCTGAGCAAGCTCACTGTTCTGGCCATATTGGAAACACAGTAGAGTAGAATTGTGCTCTTTTCTCAAAAGCAGGGTCTCTTTCTTGTAAGCGAGCTAGCGATTATTTAACAGTTCTAAATGGAGTTGAATCACATGCAGTTTTCGGTCCTACGAGCAAGAGTTGTTTTCTGGTAAGAAGAGTCACTATTGCGCTCCCATTGTCATACACAGTGCAAATAACACTCGCGTCTGTTCCCAGAAAATACAGTGTATTGGACTGAAGAGGAGCTACTGTTCTTGTCAGTTTCCTAAGCAGAATTGAACTAGATATGGCCGTATGTGTAGGAAGCACAGTTCTTTTGTTCTGAGCAAGCTCACTGTTTGACCCCATAGGAAACACAGTAGAGTAGAAGAGTGCTCTTTTCTCAAAAGCAGAGTGTGTTTCTTGTAAGGCGAGCTAGCGTTTGTTTCCCAGTCCTAAATGGAGTTGAATCACATGCAGTTTCTTATCCTACAAGCAAGAGTTTTGTTTTGGTAAGAAGAGTCACTATTGCGCTCCCATTGTCATACACAGGGCAAATAGCACTGGTGTCGGTTCCCAGCATTTACAGTGTATTGGACTGAAGAAGATCTACTGTTCTTGTCAGTTTCCTAAGCAGAATTGATCTAGATATGGCCGTGTGTGTAGGAAGCACAGTTCTTTTTGTCTGAGCAAGCTCACTGTTCTGGCCTTATAGGAAACTCAATAGAGTAGAAGAGTGTTCTTTTTTCAAAAGCAGAGTCTGTTTCTTGTAACGCGAGCTAGCGTTTATTTCCCAGTTCTAAATGGAGTTGAATCACATGCAGTTTTCGGTCCTACGAGCAAGAGTTGTTTTCTGGTAAGGAAAGTCACTATTGAGTTCCCATTACTATACACAGTGCAAATAGCACTCGCGTCTGTTCCCAGCAAGTACAGTGTATTGGACTGAAGAGGAGCTACTGTTCTTGTCAGTTTCCTAAGCAGAGTTGAATTAGATATGGCCGGTGTGTGTAGGAAACACAGTTCTTTTGTTCTTAGAAGCTCTCTGTTCGGACCCCATAGGGAACACAGTAGAGTAGAAGATTGCTCTTTTCTCAAAAGCAGAGTGTGTTTCATGTAAAAAGAGCTAGTGTTTGTTTCCCAGTCAGAAATGGAGTTGAATCCCATGCAGTTTCTGGTCCTATGAGCAAGAGTTGTTTTCTGTTAAGAAGAGTCACTATTGCGCTCCCATTGTCTTACACAGGGCAAATAGCACTCGCGTCTGATCCCAGCATGTAAAGTGTATTGGACTGAAGAGAATCTACTGTTCTTGTCAGGTTTCTAAGCAGAATTGAACTAGATATGCCCGTGTGTAGGAAGCACAGTTCTTTTGTTCTGAGCAAGCTCACTGTTCGGACCCCATAGGAAAAACAGTAGAGTAGAAGAGTGCTCTTTTCTCAAAAGCAGAGTGTTTTTCTTGTAAGGCGAGCTAGCGTTTGTTTCCCAGTCCTAAATGGAGTTGAATCACATGCAGTTTCTTATCCTATGAGCAAGAGTTTTTTTCTGGTAAGAAGAGTCACTATTGCGCTCCCATTGTCATACACAGGGCAAATAGCACTGGTGTCGGTTCCCAGCATGTACAGTGTATTGGACTGAAGAGAAGAATTGATCTAGATATGGCCATGTGTGTAGGAAGCACAGTTCTTTTGTTCTGAGCAAGCTCACTGTTCTGGCCTTATAGGAAACACAGTAGAGTAGAAGAGTGTTCTTTTCTCAAAAGCAGAGTCTGTTTCTTGTAAGGCGAGCTAGCGTTTATTTCCCAGTTCTAAATGGAGTTGAATCTCATGCAGTTTTCGGTCCTACGAGTAAGAGTTGTTTTCTGGTAAAAAAAGTCACTATTGAGTTCCCATTACCATACACAGTGCAAATAGCACTCGCGTCTGTTCCCAGCAAGTACAGTGTATTGGACTGAAGAGGAGCTACTGTTCTTGTCTGTTTCCTAAGCAGAGTTGAAATAGATATGGCCCGTGTGTGTAGGAAGCACAGTTCTTTGTTCTGAGCAAGCTCTCTGTTCGGACACCATAGGGAACACAGTAGAGTAGAAGAGTCCTCTTTTCTCAAAAGCAGAGTGTGTTTCTTGTAAAAAGAGCTATTGTTTGTTTCCCAGTCAGAAATGGAGTTGAATCCCATGCAGTTTCTGGTCCTATGAGCAAGAGTTGTTTTCTGGTAAGAAGAGTCACTATTGCGCTCCCATTGTCATACACAGGGCAAATAGCACACGCGTCTGTTTCCAGCAAGTACAGTGTATTGGACTGAAGAGGAGCTACAGTTCTTGTCAGTTTCCTAAGCAGAATTGAACTAGATATGGTCCGTGTGTAGGAAGCACAGTTCTTTTGTTCTGAGCAAGCTCACTGTTCAGACCCCTTAGGAAACAAAGTAGAGTAGAAGAGTGCTCTTTTCTCAAAAGCAGATTGTGTTTCTTGTAAGGCGAGCTAGCGATTGTTTCCCAGTCCTAAGTGGTGTTGAATCACTTGCAGATCTGTTCCTACGAGCAAGAGTCGTTTTGTGGTAAGAAGAGTCACTATTGCGTTCCCATTGTCATGCACAGGGCAAATAGCACTGGCGTCTGTTCCCAGCATGTAAAGTGTATTGGACTGACAAGAATCTACTGTTCTTTTCAGGTTCCTAAGCAGAATTGAACTAGATATGGCCGTGTGTGTACGAAGCACAGTTCTTTTGTTCTGAGCAAGCTCACTGTTCGGACCCCTTAAGAAACACAGTAGAGTAGAAGAGTGCTCTTTTCTCAAAAGCAGAGTGTGTTTCTTGTAAGGCGAGCTAGCGTTTGTTTCCCAGTCCTAAATGGAGTTGAATCACATGCAGTTTCTTGTCCTACGAGCAAGAGTTGTTTTCTGGTAAGAAGAGTCACTATTGCGCTCCCATTGTCATACACAGGGCAAATAGCACTGGTGTCGGTTCCCAGCATGTACAGTGTATTGGACTGAAGAGGATCTACTGTTCTTGTCAGTATCCTAAGCAGAATTGATCTAGATATGGCCGTGTGTGTAGGAAGCACAGTTCTTTTGTTCTGAGCAAGCTCACTGTTCTGGCCTTATAGGAAACACAGTAGAGTAGAAGAGTGTTCTTTTCTCAAAAGCAGAGTCTGTTTCTTGTAAGGCGAGCTAGCGTTTATTTCCCAGTTCTAAATGGAGTTGAATCACATGCAGTTTTTGGTCCTACGAGCAAGAGTTGTTTTCTGGTAAGGAAAGTCACTATTGAGTTCCCATTACCATACACAGTGCAAATAGCACTCGCGTCTGTTCCCAGCAAGTACAGTGTATTGGACTGAAGAGAAGCTACTGTTCTTGTCAGTTTCCTAAGCAGAGTTGAATTAGATATGGCCCGTGTGTGTAGGAAGCACAGTTCTTTTGTTCTGAGCAAGCTCTCTGTTCGGACCCCATAGGGAACACAGTAGAGTAGAAGAGTGCTCTTTTCTCAAAAGCAGAGTGTGTTTCTTGTAAAAAGAGCTAGTGTTTGTTTCACAGTCAGAAATGGAGTTGAATCCCACGCAGTTTCTGGTCCTATGAGCAAGAGTTGTTTTCTGGTAAGAAGAGTCACTATTGGGCTCCCATTGTCATGCACAGGGCAAATAGCACACACGTCTGTTTCCAGCAAGTACAGTGTATTGGACTGAAGAGGAGCTACAGTTCTTGTCAGTTTCCTAAGCAGAATTGAACTAGATATGGCCCGTGTGTAGGAAGCACAGTTCTTTTGTTCTGAGCAAGCTCACTGTTCGGACCCCTTAGGAAAAAAGTAGAGTAGAAGAGTGCTCTTTTCTCAAAAGCAGAGTGTGTTTCTTGTAAGGCGAGCTAGCGTTTGTTTCCCAGTCCTAAATGGAGTTGAATCACATGGAGTTTATTGTCCTACGAGCAAGAGTTGTTTTCTGGTAAGAAGAGTCACTATTGCGCTCCCATGGTGTCGGTTCCCAGCATGTACAGTGTATTGGACTGAAGAAGATCTACTGTTCTTGTCAGTTTCCTAAGCAGAATTGATCTAGATATGGCCGTGTGTGTAGGAAGCACAGTTCTTTTGTTCTGAGCAAGCTCACTGTTCTGGCCATATTGGAAACACAGTAGAGTAGAATTGTGCTCTTTTCTCAAAAGCAGGGTCTCTTTCTTGTAAGCGAGCTAGCGATTATTTAACAGTTCTAAATGGAGTTGAATCACATGCAGTTTTCGGTCCTACGAGCAAGAGTTGTTTTCTGGTAAGAAGAGTCACTATTGCGCTCCCATTGTCATACACAGTGCAAATAACACTCGCGTCTGTTCCCAGAAAATACAGTGTATTGGACTGAAGAGGAGCTACTGTTCTTGTCAGTTTCCTAAGCAGAATTGAACTAGATATGGCCGTATGTGTAGGAAGCACAGTTCTTTTGTTCTGAGCAAGCTCACTGTTTGACCCCATAGGAAACACAGTAGAGTAGAAGAGTGCTCTTTTCTCAAAAGCAGAGTGTGTTTCTTGTAAGGCGAGCTAGCGTTTATTTCCCAGTTCTAAATGGAGTTGAATCACATGCAGTTTTTGGTCCTACGAGTAAGAGGTGTTTTCTGGTAAGAAGAGTCACTATTGCGCTCCCATTGTCATACACAGGGCAAATAGCACTCGCGTCTGTTCCCAGCATGTAAAGTGTATTGGACTGAAGAGAATCTACTGTTCTTGTCAGGTTCCTAAGCAGAATTGAACTAGATATGGCCGTGTGTAGGAAGCACAGTTCTTTTGTTCTGAGCAAGCTCACTGTTCGGACCCCATAGGAAACACAGTAGAGTAGAAGAGTGTTCTTTTCTCAAAAGCAGAGTGTGTTTCTTGTAAGGCGAGCTAGCGTTTGTTTCCCAGTCCTAAATGGAGTTGAATCACATGCAGTTTCTTATCCTACGAGCAAGAGTTTTGTTTTGGTAAGAAGAGTCACTATTGCGCTCCCATTGTCATACACAGGGCAAATAGCACTGGTGTCGGTTCCCAGCATGTACAGTGTATTGGACTGAAGAGGATCTACTGTTCTTGTCAGTTTCCTAAGCAGAATTGATCTAGATATGGCCGTGTGTGTAGGAAGCACAGTTGTTTTTTTCTGAGCAAGCTCACTGTTCTGGCCTTAAAGGAAACTCAATAGAGTAGAAGAGTGTTCTTTTCTCAAAAGCAGAGTGTGTTTCTTGTAAGGCGAGATAGCGTTTATTTCCCAGTTCTAAATGGAGTTGAATCACATGCAGTTTTCGGTCCTATGAGCAAGAGTTGTTTTCTGGTAAGGAAAGTCACTATTGAGTTCCCATTACTATACACAGTGCAAATAGCACTCGCGTCTGTTCCCAGCAAGTACAGTGTATTGGACTGAAGAAGAGCAACTGTTCTTGTCAGTTTCCTAAGCAGAGTTGAATTAGATATGGCCGGTGTGTGTAGGAAACACAGTTCTTTTGTTCTGAGAAGCTCTCTGTTCGGACCCCATAGGGAACACAGTAGAGTAGAAGAGTGCTCTTTTCTCAAAAGCAGAGTGTGTTTCTCGTAAAAAGAGCTAGTGTTTGTTTCCCAGTCAGAAATGGAGTTGAATCCCATGCAGTTTCTGGTCCTATGAGCAAGAGTTGTTTTCTGGTAAGAAGAGTCACTATTGCGCTCCCATTGTCATACACAGGGCAAATAGCACTCGCGTCTGTTCCCAGCATGTAAAGTGTATTGGACTGAAGAGAATCTACTGTTCTTGTCAGGTTTCTAAGCAGAATTGAACTAGATATGGCCGTGTGTAGGAAGCACAGTTCTTTTGTTCTGAGCAAGCTCACTGTTCGGACCCCATAGGAAACACAGTAGAGTAGAAGAGTGCTCTTTTCTCAAAAGCAGAGTGTTTTTCTTGTAAGGCGAGCTAGTGTTTGTTTCCCAGTCCTAAATGGAGTTGAATCACATGCAGTTTCTTATCCTATGAGCAAGAGTTTTTTTCTGGTAAGAAGAGTCACTATTGCGCTCCCATTGTCATACACATGGCAAATAGCACTGGTGTCGGTTCCCAGCATGTACAGTGTATCAGATTGAAGAGCAGCTACTGTTCTTGTCAGTTTCCTAAGCAGAGTTGAACTAGATATAGCCCGTGTGTGTAGGAAGTACAGTTCTTATGTTCTGAGCAAGCTCATTGTTCTGGCCCTGTAGGAAACACAGTAGAGTAGAAGAGTGCTCTTTTCTATAAAGCAGAGTGTGTTTTTGTAAGGCGAGCTAGCGTTTGTTTCCCAGTCCTAAATGGAGTGGAATCACATGCAGTTTCTGGTCCTACGAGCAAGATTTGTTTTATGGTAAGGAAAGTCACTATTGCGCTCTCATTGCCATACACAGTGCAAATAGCACTCGCGTCTGTTCCCACCAAGTACAGTGTATCGGACTGAAGAGGAGCTACTGTTCTTGTCAGGTTCCTAAGCAGAGTTGAACTAGATATGGCCCGTGTGTAGGAAGCACAATTCTTTTGTTCTGAGCAAGCTCACTGTTCTGGCCCTATAGGAAACACAGTAGAGTAGAAGAGTACTCTTTTCTCTAAAGCAGAGTGTGTTTCTTGTAAGGCAAGAAAGCGTTTGTTTCCCAGTCCTAAATGGAGTTGAGTCACATGCAGTTTCTAGTCCTACGAGCAAGAGTTGTTTTATGGTAAGAAGAGTCACTATTGCGCTGCCATTGCCATACACAGGACAAATAGCACTGGCGTCTGTTCCCAGCAAGTACAGAGTATTGGACTGAAGAGGGTCAACTGTTCTTGTCAGGTTCCTAAGCAGAATTGAACTAGATATGACTGTGTGTGTAGGAAGCACAATGCTTTTGTTCTGAGCAAGCTCACTGTTCTGGCCCTATAGGAAACACAGTAGAGTAGAAGAGTGCTTTTTTCTCAAAAGCAGAGTGTGTTTCTTCTAAGGCGAGCTAGCGTTTGTTTCCCAGTCTTAAATGGAGTTGAATCACATGCAGTTTCTGGTCCTATGAGCAAGAGTTGTTTTCTGGTAAGGAAAGTCACTATTGCGCTCCCATTGCCATACACAGTGCAAATAGCACTCATGTCTGTTCCCAGCAAGTACAGTGTATCGGACTGAAGAGGAGCTACTGTTCTTGTCAGTTTCCTAAGCACAGTTGAACTAGATATGATCCGTGTATGAAGGAAGCACAGTTCTTATGTTCTGAGCAAGCTCACTGTTCTGGCCCTATAGGAAACACAGTAGAGTAGAAGAGTGCTCTTTTCTCAAAAGCAGAGTGTGTTTCATGTAAGGCGAGCTAGCATTTGTTTCCCAGTCCTAAATGGAGTTGAATCACATGCAGTTTCTGGTCCTACGAGCAAGAGTTGTTTTCTGGTAAGGAAAGTCACTATTGTGCTCCCATTGCCATACACAGTGCAAATAGAACTCGCGTCTCCTCCCAGCAAGTACAGTGTATCAGACTGAAGAGGAGCTACTGTTCTTGTCAGTTTCCTAAGCAGAGTTGAACTAGATATGGCCCGTGTGTAGGAAGCACAATTCTTTTGTTCTGAGCAAGCTCACTTTTCGGACCCCATAGGAAACACAGTAGAGTAGAAGAGTGCTCTTTTCTCAAAAGCAGAGTGTGTTTCTTGTAAGGCGAGCTAGCGTTTGTTTCCCAGTCCTAAATGGAGTTGAGTCACAGGCAGTTTCTTGTCCTACGAGCAAGAGTTGTTTTCTGGTAAGGAAAGTCACTATTGCGCTCCCATTGCCATACACAGTGCAAATAGCACTCACGTCTGTTCCCAGCAAGTACAGTGTATCAGACTGAAGAGGAGCTACTGTTCTTGTCAGTTTCCTAAGCAGAGTTGAACTAGATATGGCCCGTGTGTGTAGGAAGCACAGTTCTTATGTTCTGAGCAAACTCACTATTCTGGCACTATAGGAAACACAGTAGAGTAGAAGAGTGCTCTTTTGTCAAAAGCAGAGTGTGTTTTTCGTAAGGCGAGCTAGCGTTTGTTTCCTAGTCCTAAATGGAGTTGAATCACATGCAGTTTCTGGTCCTACGAGCAAGAGTTGTTTTCAGGTAAGGAAAGTCACTATTGCGCTCCCATTGCCATACACAGGGCAAATAGCACTCGCGTCTTTTCCCAGCAAGTACAGTGTATTGAACTGAATAAGAGCTACTGTTCTTGTCAGTTTCCTAAGCAGAGTTGAACTACATATGGTCCGTTTGTGTAGGAAGCACAGTTCTTTTGTTCTGAGCAAGCTCACTGTTTGGACCCCATAGGAAACACAGTAGAGTAGAAGAGTGCTCTTTTCTCTAAAGCAGAGTGTGTTTCTTGTAAGGCGAGCTAGCGTTTGTTTCCCAGTACTAAATGGAGTTGAGTCACATGCAGTTTTTTGTCCTCCGAGAAAGAGTTGTTTTCTGGTAAGACGAGTCACTATTGTGCTCCAATTGCCATACACAGTGCAAATAGCACTGGCGTCTGTTCCCAGCACGTACAGTGTATTGGACTGAAGAGGATCTACTATTCTTGTCATGTTCCTAAGCAGAATTGAACTAGATATGGCCGTGTGTGTAGGAAGCACAGTTCTTTTCTTCTGAACAAGCTCACTGTTCGAGCCCATAGGAAACACAGAAGAGTAGAAGAGTGCTCTTTTCTCAAAAGCAGAGTGTGTTTTTTGTAAGGCGAGCTAGCGTTTGTTTCCCAGTCTTAAATGGAGTTGAATCACAAGCAGTTTCTGGTCCTACGAGCAAGAGTTGTTTTCTGGTAAGGAAAGTCACTATTGCGCTCCCTTTGTCATACACAGTGCAAATAGCAATCGCGTCTTTTCCCAACAAGTACAGTGTATTGGACTGAAGAGGAGCTACTGTTCTTTTCAGGTTCTTAAGCAGACTTGAACTAGATATGGCCCGTGTGTTTAGGAAGCACAGTTATTATGTTCTGAGCAAGCTCACTGTTCTGGCCCTATAGGAAACACAGTAGAGTAGAAGAGTGCTCTTTTCTCTAAAGCAGAGTGTGTTTCTTGTAAGGCGAGCTCGCCTTTGTTTCCCAGTCTTAAATGGAGTTGAGTCACATGCAGTTTTTATTCCTACGAGCAAGAGTTGTTTTCTGGTAAGAAGTGTCACTATTGTGCTCCAAATGCCATACACAGTGCAAATAGCACTCCCGTCTGTTCCCAGCAAGTACAGTGTATTGGACTGAATAGGAGCTACTGTTCTTGTCAGTTTCCTAAGCAGAGTTGAACTAGATATGGTCCATGTGTAGGAAGCACAGTTCTTTTGTTCTGAGCAAGCTCACAGGTTGGACTCATAGGAAACACCGTAGATTAGAAGAGTGCTCTTTTCTCTAAAGCAGAGTGTGTTTCTTGTAAGGCCAGCTAGCGTTTGTTTTGCAGTCCTAAATAGAGTGGAATCACATGCCGTTTCTGGTCCTACAAGCAAGAGTTGTTTTCTGGTAAGGAAAGTAACTATTGCGCTCCCATTGCCTTACACAGTGCAAATAGCTCTCGCGTCTGTTCCCAGCAAGTACAGTGTATCAGACTGAAGAGGAGCTACTGTTCTTGTCAGTTTCCTAAGCAGAGTTGAACTAGATATGGCCCGTGTGTGTAGGAAGCACAGTTCTTATGTTCGGAGCAAGCTCACTGTTCTGGTCCTATAGGAAACACAGTAGAGTAGAAGAGTGCTCTTTTCTCAAAAGCAGAGTGTGTTTCTTAGAAGGCGAGCTAGCGTTTGTTTCCCAGTCCTAAATGTAGTTGAATCACATGCAGTTTCTGGTCCTACGAGCAAGAGTTGTTTTATGGTAAGAATAGTCACTATTGCGCTGCCATTGCCATGCACGGGACAAATAGCACTGGCGTCTGTTCCCAGCAAGCACAGTGTATTGGACTGAAGAGGATCTACAGTTCTTGTCAGGTTCCTAAGCAGAATTGAACTAGATATGGCCGTGTGTGTAGGAAGCACAGTTCTTTTGTTCTGAGCAAGCTCACTGTTCGGACCCTATAGGAATCACAGTAGAGTAGAAAAGTGCTCTTTTCTCAAAAGCAGAGTGTGTTTCTTGTAAGGCGAGCTAGCGTATGTTTATCAGTCCCAAATGGAGTTGAATCACATGCAGTTTCTGGTCCTACGAGCAAGAGTTGTTTTCTGGTAAGGAAAGTCACTATTGCGCTCCCATTGCCATACACAGTGCAAATAGCACTGATGTCTGTTCCCAGCAAGTACAGTGTATCAGACTGAAGAGGAGCTACTGTTCTTGTCAGTTTCCTAAGCAGAGTTGAACTAGATATGGCCCGTGTGTGTAGGAAGCACAGTTCTTATGTTCTGAGCAAGCTCACTGTTCTGGCCCTATAAGAATCACAGTAGAGTAGATGAGTGCTCTTTTCTCTAAAGCAGAGTGTGTTTCTTGTAAGGCGAGCTAGCGTTTGTTTCCCAGTCATAAATGGAGTTGAATCACATGCAGTTTCTGGTCCTATGAGCAAGAGTTGTTTTCTGGTAAGGAAAGGCACATAGCGCTCCCATTGCCATATACAGTGCAAATAGCACTCGCGTCTGTTCCCAGCAAGTACAGTGTATTGAACTGAATAGGTGCTACTGTTCGTGTCAGTTTCCTAAGCAGAGTTGAACTAGATATGATCCGTGTTTGTAGGAAGCACAGTTCTTTTGTTCTGAGCAAGCTCACTGTTTGGACCCCATAGGAAACACAGTAGAGTAAAAGAGTGCTCTCTTCTCTAAAGCAGAGTGTGTTTCTTGTAAGGCGAGCTAGCATTTGTTTCGCAGTCCTAAATGGAGTTGAATCCCATGCAGTTTCTGGTCCTACGAGCAAGAGTTGTTTTCTGGTAAGGAAAGTCACTATTGCGCTCCCATTGCCAAACACAGTGCAAATAGCACTCGCGTCTGTTCCCACCAACTACAGTGTATCGGACTGAAGAGGAGCTACTGTTCTTGTCAGGTTCCTAAGCAGAGTTGGACTAGATATGGCCCGTGTGTAGGAAGCACAATTCTTTTGTTCTGAGCAAGCTCACTGTTCTGGCCCTATAGGAAACACAGTAGAGTAGAAGAGTACTCTTTTCTCTAAAGCAGAGTGTGTTTCTTGTAAGGCAAGAAAGCGTTTGTTTCCCAGTCCTAAATGGAGTTGAGTCACATGCAGTTTCTAGTCCTACGAGCAAGAGTTGTTTTATGGTAAGAAGAGTCACTATTGCGCTGCCATTGCCATACACAGGACAAATAGCACTGGCGTCTGTTCCCAGCAAGTACAGAGTATTGGACTGAAGAGGATCAACTGTTCTTTTCAGGTTCCTAAGCAGAATTGAACTAGATATGACTGTGTGTGTAGGAAGCACAATGCTTTTGTTCTGAGCAAGCTCACTGTTCTGGCCCTATAGGAAACACAGTAGAGTAGAAGAGTGCTTTTTTCTCAAAAGCAGAGTGTGTTTCTTCTAAGGCGAGCTAGCGTTTGTTTCCCAGTCTTAAATGGAGTTGAATCACATGCAGTTTCTGGTCCTACGAGCAAGAGTTGTTTTCTGGTAAGGAAAGTCACTATTGCGCTCCCATTGCCATACACAGTGCAAATAGCACTCATGTCTGTTCCCAGCAAGTACAGTGTATCGGACTGAAGAGGAGCTACTGTTCTTGTCAGTTTCCTAAGCACAGTTGAACTAGATATGATCCGTGTGTGAAGGAAGCACAGTTCTTATGTTCTGAGCAAGCTCACTGTTCTGGCCCTATAGGAAACACAGTAGAGTAGAAGAGTGCTCTTTTCTCAAAAGCAGAGTGTGTTTCATGTAAGGCGAGCTAGCATTTGTTTCCCAGTCCTAAATGGAGTTGAATCACATGCAGTTTCTGGTCCTACGAGCAAGAGTTGTTTTCTGGTAAGGAAAGTCACTATTGTGCTCCCATTGCCATACACAGTGCAAATAGAACTCGCGTCTCCTCCCAGCAAGTACAGTGTATCAGACTGAAGAGGAGCTACTGTTCTTGTCAGTTTCCTAAGCAGAGTTGAACTAGATATGGCCCGTGTGTAGGAAGCACAATTCTGTTGTTCTGAGCAAGCTCACTTTTCGGACCCCATAGGAAACACAGTAGAGTAGAAGAGTGCTCTTTTCTCAAAAGCAGAGTGTGTTTCTTGTAAGGCGAGCTAGCGTTTGTTTCCCAGTCCTAAATGGAGTTGAGTCACAGGCAGTTTCTTGTCCTACGAGCAAGAGTTGTTTTCTGGTAAGGAAAGTCACTATTGCGCTCCCATTGCCATACACAGTGCAAATAGCACTCACGTCTGTTCCCAGCAAGTACAGTGTATCAGACTGAAGAGGAGCTACTGTTCTTGTCAGTTTCCTAAGCAGAGTTGAACTAGATATGGCCCGTGTGTGTAGGAAGCACAGTTCTTATGTTCTGAGCAAGCTCACTATTCTGGCACTATAGGAAACACAGTAGAGTAGAAGAGTGCTCTTTTGTCAAAAGCAGAGTGTGTTTCTCGTAAGGCGAGCTAGCGTTTGTTTCCTAGTCCTAAATGGAGTTGAATCACATGCAGTTTCTGGTCCTACGAGCAAGAGTTGTTTTCAGGTAAGGAAAGTCACTATTGCGCTCCCATTGCCATACACAGGGCAAATAGCACTCGCGTCTTTTCCCAGCAAGTACAGTGTATTGAACTGAATAAGAGCTACCGTTCTTGTCAGTTTCCTAAGCAGAGTTGAACTACATATGGTCCGTTTGTGTAGGAAGCACAGTTCTTTTGTTCTGAGCAAGCTCACTGTTTGGACCCCATAGGAAACACAGTAGAGTAGAAGAGTGCTCTTTTCTCTAAAGCAGAGTGTGTTTCTTGTAAGGCGAGCTAGCGTTTGTTTCCCAGTACTAAATGGAGTTGAGTCACATGCAGTTTTTTGTCCTCCGAGAAAGAGTTGTTTTCTGGTAAGACGAGTCACTATTGTGCTCCAATTGCCATACACAGTGCAAATAGCACTGGCGTCTGTTCCCAGCACGTACAGTGTATTGGACTGAAGAGGATCTACTATTCTTGTCATGTTCCTAAGCAGAATTGAACTAGATATGGCCGTGTGTGTAGGAAGCACAGTTCTTTTCTTCTGAACAAGCTCACTGTTCGAGCCCATAGGAAACACAGAAGAGTAGAAGAGTGCTCTTTTCTCAAAAGCAGAGTGTGTTTTTTGTAAGGCAAGCTAGCGTTTGTTTCCCAGTCTTAAATGGAGTTGAATCACAAGCAGTTTCTGGTCCTACGAGCAAGAGTTGTTTTCTGGTAAGGAAAGTCACTATTGCGCTCCCATTGCCATACACAGTGCAAATAGCACTCACGTCTGTTCCCAGCAAGTACAGTGTATCAGACTGAAGAGGAGCTACTGTTCTTGTCAGTTTCCTAAGCAGAGTTGAACTAGATATGGCCCGTGTGTGTAGGAAGCACAGTTCTTATGTTCTGAGCAAACTCACTATTCTGGCACTATAGGAAACACAGTAGAGTAGAAGAGTGCTCTTTTGTCAAAAGCAGAGTGTGTTTTTCGTAAGGCGAGCTAGCGTTTGTTTCCTAGTCCTAAATGGAGTTGAATCACATGCAGTTTCTGGTCCTACGAGCAAGAGTTGTTTTCAGGTAAGGAAAGTCACTATTGCGCTCCCATTGCCATACACAGGGCAAATAGCACTCGCGTCTTTTCCCAGCAAGTACAGTGTATTGAACTGAATAAGAGCTACTGTTCTTGTCAGTTTCCTAAGCAGAGTTGAACTACATATGGTCCGTTTGTGTAGGAAGCACAGTTCTTTTGTTCTGAGCAAGCTCACTGTTTGGACCCCATAGGAAACACAGTAGAGTAGAAGAGTGCTCTTTTCTCTAAAGCAGAGTGTGTTTCTTGTAAGGCGAGCTAGCGTTTGTTTCCCAGTACTAAATGGAGTTGAGTCACATGCAGTTTTTTGTCCTCCGAGAAAGAGTTGTTTTCTGGTAAGACGAGTCACTATTGTGCTCCAATTGCCATACACAGTGCAAATAGCACTGGCGTCTGTTCCCAGCACGTACAGTGTATTGGACTGAAGAGGATCTACTATTCTTGTCATGTTCCTAAGCAGAATTGAACTAGATATGGCCGTGTGTGTAGGAAGCACAGTTCTTTTCTTCTGAACAAGCTCACTGTTCGAGCCCATAGGAAACACAGAAGAGTAGAAGAGTGCTCTTTTCTCAAAAGCAGAGTGTGTTTTTTGTAAGGCGAGCTAGCGTTTGTTTCCCAGTCTTAAATGGAGTTGAATCACAAGCAGTTTCTGGTCCTACGAGCAAGAGTTGTTTTCTGGTAAGGAAAGTCACTATTGCGCTCCCTTTGTCATACACAGTGCAAATAGCAATCGCGTCTTTTCCCAACAAGTACAGTGTATTGGACTGAAGAGGAGCTACTGTTCTTTTCAGGTTCTTAAGCAGACTTGAACTAGATATGGCCCGTGTGTTTAGGAAGCACAGTTATTATGTTCTGAGCAAGCTCACTGTTCTGGCCCTATAGGAAACACAGTAGAGTAGAAGAGTGCTCTTTTCTCTAAAGCAGAGTGTGTTTCTTGTAAGGCGAGCTCGCCTTTGTTTCCCAGTCTTAAATGGAGTTGAGTCACATGCAGTTTTTATTCCTACGAGCAAGAGTTGTTTTCTGGTAAGAAGTGTCACTATTGTGCTCCAAATGCCATACACAGTGCAAATAGCACTCCCGTCTGTTCCCAGCAAGTACAGTGTATTGGACTGAATAGGAGCTACTGTTCTTGTCAGTTTCCTAAGCAGAGTTGAACTAGATATGGTCCATGTGTAGGAAGCACAGTTCTTTTGTTCTGAGCAAGCTCACAGGTTGGACTCATAGGAAACACCGTAGATTAGAAGAGTGCTCTTTTCTCTAAAGCAGAGTGTGTTTCTTGTAAGGCCAGCTAGCGTTTGTTTTGCAGTCCTAAATAGAGTGGAATCACATGCCGTTTCTGGTCCTACAAGCAAGAGTTGTTTTCTGGTAAGGAAAGTAACTATTGCGCTCCCATTGCCTTACACAGTGCAAATAGCTCTCGCGTCTGTTCCCAGCAAGTACAGTGTATCAGACTGAAGAGGAGCTACTGTTCTTGTCAGTTTCCTAAGCAGAGTTGAACTAGATATGGCCCGTGTGTGTAGGAAGCACAGTTCTTATGTTCGGAGCAAGCTCACTGTTCTGGTCCTATAGGAAACACAGTAGAGTAGAAGAGTGCTCTTTTCTCAAAAGCAGAGTGTGTTTCTTAGAAGGCGAGCTAGCGTTTGTTTCCCAGTCCTAAATGTAGTTGAATCACATGCAGTTTCTGGTCCTACGAGCAAGAGTTGTTTTATGGTAAGAATAGTCACTATTGCGCTGCCATTGCCATGCACGGGACAAATAGCACTGGCGTCTGTTCCCAGCAAGCACAGTGTATTGGACTGAAGAGGATCTACAGTTCTTGTCAGGTTCCTAAGCAGAATTGAACTAGATATGGCCGTGTGTGTAGGAAGCACAGTTCTTTTGTTCTGAGCAAGCTCACTGTTCGGACCCTATAGGAATCACAGTAGAGTAGAAAAGTGCTCTTTTCTCAAAAGCAGAGTGTGTTTCTTGTAAGGCGAGCTAGCGTATGTTTATCAGTCCCAAATGGAGTTGAATCACATGCAGTTTCTGGTCCTACGAGCAAGAGTTGTTTTCTGGTAAGGAAAGTCACTATTGCGCTCCCATTGCCATACACAGTGCAAATAGCACTGATGTCTGTTCCCAGCAAGTACAGTGTATCAGACTGAAGAGGAGCTACTGTTCTTGTCAGTTTCCTAAGCAGAGTTGAACTAGATATGGCCCGTGTGTGTAGGAAGCACAGTTCTTATGTTCTGAGCAAGCTCACTGTTCTGGCCCTATAAGAATCACAGTAGAGTAGAAGAGTGCTGTTTTCTCTAAAGCAGAGTGTGTTTCTTGTAAGGCGAGCTAGCGTTTGTTTCCCAGTCATAAATGGAGTTGAATCACATGCAGTTTCTGGTCCTATGAGCAAGAGTTGTTTTCTGGTAAGGAAAGGCACATAGCGCTCCCATTGCCATATACAGTGCAAATAGCACTCGCGTCTGTTCCCAGCAAGTACAGTGTATTGAACTGAATAGGTGCTACTGTTCGTGTCAGTTTCCTAAGCAGAGTTGAACTAGATATGATCCGTGTTTGTAGGAAGCACAGTTCTTTTGTTCTGAGCAAGCTCACTGTTTGGACCCCATAGGAAACACAGTAGAGTAAAAGAGTGCTCTCTTCTCTAAAGCAGAGTGTGTTTCTTGTAAGGCGAGCTAGCATTTGTTTCGCAGTCCTAAATGGAGTTGAATCCCATGCAGTTTCTGGTCCTACGAGCAAGAGTTGTTTTCTGGTAAGGAAAGTCACTATTGCGCTCCCATTGCCAAACACAGTGCAAATAGCACTCGCGTCTGTTCCCACCAACTACAGTGTATCGGACTGAAGAGGAGCTACTGTTCTTGTCAGGTTCCTAAGCAGAGTTGGACTAGATATGGCCCGTGTGTAGGAAGCACAATTCTTTTGTTCTGAGCAAGCTCACTGTTCTGGCCCTATAGGAAACACAGTAGAGTAGAAGAGTACTCTTTTCTCTAAAGCAGAGTGTGTTTCTTGTAAGGCAAGAAAGCGTTTGTTTCCCAGTCCTAAATGGAGTTGAGTCACATGCAGTTTCTAGTCCTACGAGCAAGAGTTGTTTTATGGTAAGAAGAGTCACTATTGCGCTGCCATTGCCATACACAGGACAAATAGCACTGGCGTCTGTTCCCAGCAAGTACAGAGTATTGGACTGAAGAGGATCAACTGTTCTTTTCAGGTTCCTAAGCAGAATTGAACTAGATATGACTGTGTGTGTAGGAAGCACAATGCTTTTGTTCTGAGCAAGCTCACTGTTCTGGCCCTATAGGAAACACAGTAGAGTAGAAGAGTGCTTTTTTCTCAAAAGCAGAGTGTGTTTCTTCTAAGGCGAGCTAGCGTTTGTTTCCCAGTCTTAAATGGAGTTGAATCACATGCAGTTTCTGGTCCTACGAGCAAGAGTTGTTTTCTGGTAAGGAAAGTCACTATTGCGCTCCCATTGCCATACACAGTGCAAATAGCACTCATGTCTGTTCCCAGCAAGTACAGTGTATCGGACTGAAGAGGAGCTACTGTTCTTGTCAGTTTCCTAAGCACAGTTGAACTAGATATGATCCGTGTGTGAAGGAAGCACAGTTCTTATGTTCTGAGCAAGCTCACTGTTCTGGCCCTATAGGAAACACAGTAGAGTAGAAGAGTGCTCTTTTCTCAAAAGCAGAGTGTGTTTCATGTAAGGCGAGCTAGCATTTGTTTCCCAGTCCTAAATGGAGTTGAATCACATGCAGTTTCTGGTCCTACGAGCAAGAGTTGTTTTCTGGTAAGGAAAGTCACTATTGTGCTCCCATTGCCATACACAGTGCAAATAGAACTCGCGTCTCCTCCCAGCAAGTACAGTGTATCAGACTGAAGAGGAGCTACTGTTCTTGTCAGTTTCCTAAGCAGAGTTGAACTAGATATGGCCCGTGTGTAGGAAGCACAATTCTGTTGTTCTGAGCAAGCTCACTTTTCGGACCCCATAGGAAACACAGTAGAGTAGAAGAGTGCTCTTTTCTCAAAAGCAGAGTGTGTTTCTTGTAAGGCGAGCTAGCGTTTGTTTCCCAGTCCTAAATGGAGTTGAGTCACAGGCAGTTTCTTGTCCTACGAGCAAGAGTTGTTTTCTGGTAAGGAAAGTCACTATTGCGCTCCCATTGCCATACACAGTGCAAATAGCACTCACGTCTGTTCCCAGCAAGTACAGTGTATCAGACTGAAGAGGAGCTACTGTTCTTGTCAGTTTCCTAAGCAGAGTTGAACTAGATATGGCCCGTGTGTGTAGGAAGCACAGTTCTTATGTTCTGAGCAAGCTCACTATTCTGGCACTATAGGAAACACAGTAGAGTAGAAGAGTGCTCTTTTGTCAAAAGCAGAGTGTGTTTCTCGTAAGGCGAGCTAGCGTTTGTTTCCTAGTCCTAAATGGAGTTGAATCACATGCAGTTTCTGGTCCTACGAGCAAGAGTTGTTTTCAGGTAAGGAAAGTCACTATTGCGCTCCCATTGCCATACACAGGGCAAATAGCACTCGCGTCTTTTCCCAGCAAGTACAGTGTATTGAACTGAATAAGAGCTACCGTTCTTGTCAGTTTCCTAAGCAGAGTTGAACTACATATGGTCCGTTTGTGTAGGAAGCACAGTTCTTTTGTTCTGAGCAAGCTCACTGTTTGGACCCCATAGGAAACACAGTAGAGTAGAAGAGTGCTCTTTTCTCTAAAGCAGAGTGTGTTTCTTGTAAGGCGAGCTAGCGTTTGTTTCCCAGTACTAAATGGAGTTGAGTCACATGCAGTTTTTTGTCCTCCGAGAAAGAGTTGTTTTCTGGTAAGACGAGTCACTATTGTGCTCCAATTGCCATACACAGTGCAAATAGCACTGGCGTCTGTTCCCAGCACGTACAGTGTATTGGACTGAAGAGGATCTACTATTCTTGTCATGTTCCTAAGCAGAATTGAACTAGATATGGCCGTGTGTGTAGGAAGCACAGTTCTTTTCTTCTGAACAAGCTCACTGTTCGAGCCCATAGGAAACACAGAAGAGTAGAAGAGTGCTCTTTTCTCAAAAGCAGAGTGTGTTTTTTGTAAGGCAAGCTAGCGTTTGTTTCCCAGTCTTAAATGGAGTTGAATCACAAGCAGTTTCTGGTCCTACGAGCAAGAGTTGTTTTCTGGTAAGGAAAGTCACTATTGCGCTCCCTTTGTCATACACAGTGCAAATAGCAATCGCGTCTTTTCCCAACAAGTACAGTGTATTGGACTGAAGAGGAGCTACTGTTCTTTTCAGGTTCTTAAGCAGACTTGAACTAGATATGGCCCGTGTGTTTAGGAAGCACAGTTATTATGTTCTGAGCAAGCTCACTGTTCTGGCCCTATAGGAAACACAGTAGAGTAGAAGAGTGCTCTTTTCTCTAAAGCAGAGTGTGTTTCTTGTAAGGCGAGCTCGCCTTTGTTTCCCAGTCTTAAATGGAGTTGAGTCACATGCAGTTTTTATTCCTACGAGCAAGAGTTGTTTTCTGGTAAGAAGTGTCACTATTGTGCTCCAAATGCCATACACAGTGCAAATAGCACTCCCGTCTGTTCCCAGCAAGTACAGTGTATTGGACTGAATAGGAGCTACTGTTCTTGTCAGTTTCCTAAGCAGAGTTGAACTAGATATGGTCCATGTGTAGGAAGCACAGTTCTTTTGTTCTGAGCAAGCTCACAGGTTGGACTCATAGGAAACACCGTAGATTAGAAGAGTGCTCTTTTCTCTAAAGCAGAGTGTGTTTCTTGTAAGGCCAGCTAGCGTTTGTTTTGCAGTCCTAAATAGAGTGGAATCACATGCCGTTTCTGGTCCTACAAGCAAGAGTTGTTTTCTGGTAAGGAAAGTAACTATTGCGCTCCCATTGCCTTACACAGTGCAAATAGCTCTCGCGTCTATTCCCAGCAAGTACAGTGTATCAGACTGAAGAGGAGCTACTGTTCTTGTCAGTTTCCTAAGCAGAGTTGAACTAGATATGGCCCGTGTGTGTAGGAAGCACAGTTCTTATGTTCGGAGCAAGCTCACTGTTCTGGTCCTATAGGAAACACAGTAGAGTAGAAGAGTGCTCTTTTCTCAAAAGCAGAGTGTGTTTCTTAGAAGGCGAGCTAGCGTTTGTTTCCCAGTCCTAAATGTAGTTGAATCACATGCAGTTTCTGGTCCTACGAGCAAGAGTTGTTTTATGGTAAGAATAGTCACTATTGCGCTGCCATTGCCATGCACGGGACAAATAGCACTGGCGTCTGTTCCCAGCAAGCACAGTGTATTGGAATGAAGAGGATCTACAGTTCTTGTCAGGTTCCTAAGCAGAATTGAACTAGATATGGCCGTGTGTGTAGGAAGCACAGTTCTTTTGTTCTGAGCAAGCTCACTGTTCGGACCCTATAGGAATCACAGTAGAGTAGAAAAGTGCTCTTTTCTCAAAAGCAGAGTGTGTTTCTTGTAAGGCGAGCTAGCGTATGTTTTCCAGTCCCAAATGGAGTTGAATCACATGCAGTTTCTGGTCCTACGAGCAAGAGTTGTTTTCTGGTAAGGAAAGTCACTATTGCGCTCCCATTGCCATACACAGTGCAAATAGCACTGATGTCTGTTCCCAGCAAGTACAGTGTATCAGACTGAAGAGGAGCTACTGTTCTTGTCAGTTTCCTAAGCAGAGTTGAACTAGATATGGCCCGTGTGTGTAGGAAGCACAGTTCTTATGTTCTGAGCAAGCTCACTGTTCTGGCCCTATAAGAAACACAGTAGAGTAGATGAGTGCTCTTTTCTCTAAAGCAGAGTGTGTTTCTTGTAAGGCGAGCTAGCGTTTGTTTCCCAGTCATAAATGGAGTTGAATCACATGCAGTTTCTGGTCCTATGAGCAAGAGTTGTTTTCTGGTAAGGAAAGGCACATAGCGCTCCCATTGCCATATACAGTGCAAATAGCACTCGCGTCTGTTCCCAGCAAGTACAGTGTATTGAACTGAATAGGTGCTACTGTTCGTGTCAGTTTCCTAAGCAGAGTTGAACTAGATATGATCCGTGTTTGTAGGAAGCACAGTTCTTTTGTTCTGAGCAAGCTCACTGTTTGGACCCCATAGGAAACACAGTAGAGTAAAAGAGTGCTCTCTTCTCTAAAGCAGAGTGTGTTTCTTGTAAGGCGAGCTAGCATTTGTTTCGCAGTCCTAAATGGAGTTGAATCCCATGCAGTTTCTGGTCCTACGAGCAAGAGTTGTTTTCTGGTAAGGAAAGTCACTATTGCGCTCCCATTGCCATACACAGTGCAAATAGCACTCGCGTCTCCTCCCAGCAAGTACAGTGTATCGGACTGAAGAGGAGCTACTGTTCTTGTCAGTTTCCTAAGCAGAGTTGAACTAGATATGGCCCGTGTGTAGGAAGCACAGTTCTTTGGTTCTGAGCAAGCTCACTGTTCTGGCCCTATAGGAAACACAGTAGAGTAGAAAAGTGCTCTTTTCTCTAAAGCAGAGTGTGTTTCTTGTAAGGCGAGAAAGCGTTTGTTTCCCAGTCCTAAATGGAGTTGAGTCACATGCAGTTTCTAGTCTTACGAGCAAGAGTTGTTTTATGGTAAGAAGAGTCACTATTTCGCTGCCATTGCCATTCACAGGACAAATAGCACTGGCGTCTGTTCCCAGCAAGTACAGTGTATTGGACTGAAGAGGATCTACTGTTCTTGTCAGGTTCCTAAGCAGAGTTGAACTAGATATGGCCCGTGTGTGTAGGAAGCACAGTTTTTGTGTTCTGAGCAAGCTCACTGTTCGGACCCCATAGGAAACACAGTAGAGTAGAAGAGTGCTCTTTTCTCAAAAACAGAGTGTGTTTCATGTAAGGCGAGCTAGCGTTTGTTTCCCAGTCCTAAATGGAGTTGAATCACATGCAGTTTCTGGTCCTATGAGCAAGACTTGTTTTCTGGTAAGGAAAGTCACTATTGCGCTGGCATTGCCATACACAGTGCAAATAGCTCTCGTGTCTGTTCCCAGCAAGTACAGTGTATCAGACTGAAGAGGAGCTACTGTTCTTGTCAGTTTCCTAAGTAGAGTTGAACTAGATATGGCCCGTGTGTGTAGGAAGCACAGTTCTTTTGTTCTGAGAAAGCACACTGTTCGGACCCCGTAGGAAACACAGTAGAGGAGAAGAGTGCTCTTTTCACAAAAGCAGAGTGTGTTTCTTGTAAGGCGAGCTAGCATTTGTTTCCCAGTCCTAAATGGAATTGAATCACATGTAGTTTCTGGTCCTACGAGCAAGAGTTGTTTTCTGGTAAGAAAAGTCACTATTGAGCTCCCATTGCCATACACACTGCAAATAGCACATGTGTCTGTTCCCAGCACGTACAGTGTATCGGACTGAAGAGGAGCTACTGTTCTTGTCAGTTTCCTAAGCAGAGTTGTACTAGATATGGCCCGTGTGTGTAGGAAGCACAGTTCTTATGTTCTGAGCAACCTCACTGTTAAGGCCCTATAGGAAAAACAGTAGAGTAGAAGAGTGCTCTTTTCTATAAAGCAGAGTGTGTTTCTTGTAAGGCGAGCTAGCGTTTGTTTCCTAGTCCTAAATGGAGTTGAATCACAGGCATTTTCTGGTTCTACGAACAAGAGTTGTTTTCTGGTAAGGAAAGTCACATTGCGCTCCCATTGCCATACACAGTGCAAAGAGCACTCGCGTCTGTTCCCAGCAAGTACAGTGTATTGGACTCAATAGTTGCTACTGTTCTTGTCAGTTTCCTATGCTGAGTTCAACTAGATATGATCCGTGTTTGTAGGAAGCACAGTTCTTTTGTTCTGAGCAAGCTCACTGTTCGGACACCATAGGAAACACAGTAGAGTAGAAGAGTGCTCTTTTCTCAAAAGCAGAGTGTGTTTCTTGTAAAGCGAGCTAGCATTTGTTTCCCAGTCCTAAATGGCGTTGAAACACATGCAGTTTGTGGTCCTAAGAGCAAGAGTTGTTTTCTGGTAAGGAACGTTACTATTGCGCTCTCATTGCCATACACAGTGCAAATACCACTCGCGCCTGTTCGCAGCAAGTACAGTGTATTGGACTGAAGAGGATCTACTGTTCTTGTCAGTATCCTAAACAGAATTGAACTAGATATGGCCATGGGTATAGGAAGCACAGTTCTTTTGTTGTGAGCAAGCTCACTGTTCTGGCCATATAGTAAACACAGTAGAGTAGAAGAGTGCTCTTTTCTCAAAAGCAGAGTCTCTATCTTGTAAGGCGAGCTAGCGTTTATTTCCCAGTTCTAAATGGAGTTGAATCACATGCAGTTTTCGGTCCTACAAGCAAGAGTTGTTTTCTGGTAAGGAAAGTCACTATTGAGCTGCCATTGCCATACAAAGTGCATTTAGCACTCGCGTTTGTTCGCAGCAAGTACATTGTATTGGACTGAAGAGGATGTACTGTTCTTGTCAGTTTCCTAAGCAGAGTTGAACTAGATATGTCCCGTCTGTGTAGGAAGCACAGTTCTTTTGTTCTGAGCAATCTCACTGTTCAGACCCCATAGGAAACACAATAGAGTAGAAGAGTGCTCTTTTCTCAAAAGCAGAGTGTGTTTCTTGTAAGGCGAGCTAGTGTTTGTTTCCCAGTCAGAAATGGAGTTGAATCACATGCAGTTTCTGGTCCTACGAGCAAGAGTTGTTTTCTGGTAAGAAGAGTCACTATTGCGCTCCCATTGCCATACACAGGGCAAATAGCACTGGCATCTGTTCCCAGAATGTACAGTGTATTGGACTGAAGAGGAGCTACTGTTCTTGTCAGTTTCTTAAGCAGAGTTGAACTAGTTATGGCCCGTGTGTGTAGGAAGCACAGTTCTTTTGTTCTGAGCAAGCACACTCTTCGGACCCCATAGGAATCACAGTTGAGTAGAAGAGTGCTCTTTTCTCAAAATCAGGGTGTGTTTCTTGTTAGGCGAGCTAGTGTTTGTTTCCCAGACAGATGGAGTTGAATCCCATGCAGTTTCTGGTCTTACGAGCAAGAGTTGTTTTCTGGTAAGAAGAGTCACTATTGCGCTCCCATTGCCATACACAGTGCAAATAGCACTCGCGTCTGTTCCCAGCAAGTTCAGTTTATTGGACTGAAGAGGAGCTACTGTTCTTGTCAGTTTCCTAAACAGAATTGATCTAGATATCGCCATGTGTAGGAAGCACAGTTCTTTTGTTCTGAGCAAGCTCACTGTTCTGGCCCTATAGGAAACACAGTAGAGAAGAAGAGAGCTCTTTTCTCAAAAGCAGAGTGTGTTTCTTGTAAGACGAGCTAGCATTTGTTTCCCAGTCCTAAATGGAGTTGAATCACATGCAGTTTTGGTCCTACGAGCAAGAGTTGTTTTCTGGTAAGGAAAGTCACTATTGAACTCCCATTGCCATACACAGTGCAAATAGCACTCAAGTATGTTCCCAGCAAGTACAGTGTATTGGACTGAAGAGGAGCTACTGTTCTTGTCAGTTTCCTAAGCAGAATTGAACTAGCTATGGCCGTGTGTGTAGGAAGCACAGTTCTTTTGTTCTGAGCAAGCTCACTGTTTGGACCCTATAGGAAACACAGTAGAGTAGAAGATTGCTCTTTTCTCAAAAGCAGAGTGTGTTTCTTGTAAGGAGAGCTAGCGTTTTTTTCCCAGTCCTAAATGGAGGTGAGTCACATGCAGTTTTTGGTCCTACGACCATTAGTTGTTTTCTGGTAAGAAGAGTCACTATTGCGCTCCAATTGCCATACACAGTGCAAATAGCACTGGCGTCTGTTCCCATCAAGTACAGTGTATTGGACTGATGAGGAGCTACTGTTCTTGTCAGTTTCCTAAGCAGAGTTGAACTAGATATTGTCCGTGTGTATAGGAAGCACAGTTTTTGTTCTGAGCAAGCTCACTGTTTGGACCACATAGGAAACACAGTAGAGTAGAAGAGTGCTCTTTTCTCAAAAGCAGAGTGTGTTTTTTGTAAGGCCAGCTAGCATTTGTTTACCAGTCCTAAATGGAGTTGAATCACATGCTGTTTCTTGTCCTACAAGCAAGAGTTGTTTTCTGGTAAGAAGAGTCACTATTGTGCTCCCATTGTCATACGCAGGGCAAATAGCACTGGCGTCTGTTCCCAGCAAGTACATTGTATTGGACTGAAGAGGATCTACTGTTCGTGTCAGGGTCCTAAGCAGAATTGATCTAGATATGGCCGTGTGTGTATGAAGCACAGTTATTTTGTTCTGAGCAAGCTCACTGTTCGGACCCCATAGGAAACACAGTAGAGTAGATGAGTGTCCTTTTCTCAAAAGCAGATTGTGTTTCTTGAATGGCGAGCTAGCATTTGTTTCCCAGTCCTAAGTGGAGTTGAATCACATGCAGTTTCTGGTCCTACGAGTAAGAGTTGTTTTCAGGTAAGAAGAGTCACTATTGCGCTCCCTTTTTTCATACACAGGGCAAATAGCACTGGCTTTGTTCCCAGCATGTGCAGTGTATTAGACTGAACAGGATCTACTGTTCTTGTCAGTTTCCTAAGCAGAGTTGAACTAGATATGCCCCGTGTGTGTAAGAAGCACAGTTCTTTTGTTCTGAGCAAGCTCACTGTTCTGGCCCTATAGGAAACACAGTAGAGTAGAAGAGTGCTCTCTTTTCAGAAGCAGAATGTGTTTCTTGTAAGGCGAGCTAGCGTTTGTTTCCCAGTCCTAAATGGAGTTGAGTCCCATGCAGTTTCTGTTCCTATGAGCAATAATTGTTTTCTGGTAAGGAAAGAAACTATTGTGCTCCCATTGCCATATACAGTGCAAATAGCACTCGCGTCTGTTCCCAGCAAGTACAGTGTATTGAACTGAAGAGGATCTACTGTTCTTGTCAGTTTCCTAAGCAGAGTTGAACTAGATATGACCCGTGTGTGTAGGAAGCACAGTTCTTTTGTTCTGAGCAAGCTCACTGTTCAGAAACCATAGGAAATACAGTAGAGTAGAAGAGTGCCTTTTTCTCAATAGCAGAGTGTTTTTCTTGTAAGGCGAGCTAGTGTTTGATTCCCAGTCCTAAATGTATTTGAATCACATGCACTTTCTTGTCCTACGAGCAAGAGTTGTTTTCTGGTAAGGAAAGTCACTATTGCGCTCCCATTGACATACACAGGGCAAAAAGCAATGGCGACTGTTCCCAGCATGTACATTGTATTGGACTGAAAAGGATCTACTGTTCTTGTCAGTTTCCTAAACAGAATTGAACTAGATATGGCCATGGGTATAGGAAGCACAGTTCTTTTTTCTGAGAAAGCTCTCTGTTCTGGCCCTATAGGAAACACAGTAGAGTAGAAGAGTTCTCTTTTCTCAAAAGCAGAGTGTGTTTCTTGTAAGGCGATCTAGCGTTTGTTTCCCAGTCCTAAATGGAGTTGAATCACATAAAGTTTTTGGTCCTACGAAAAGAGTTGTTTTCTGGTAAGGAAAGTCAATATTGCGCTCCCATTGCCATACACAGTGCAAATAGCACTCACGTATGTTCCCAGCAAGTACAGTGTATTGGACTGAAGAGGAGCTACTGTTCTTGTCAGTTTCCTAAGCAGAATTGAACTAGCTATGGCCGTGTGTGTAGGAAGCACAGTTCTTTTGTTCTGAGCAAGCTCACTGTTCTGGCCATATAGGAAACACAGTAGAGTAGAAGATTGCTCTTTTCTCAAAAGCAGAGTGTGTTTCTTGTAAGGAGAGCTAGCGTTTTTTTCCCAGTCCTAAATGGAGGTGAGTCACATGCAGTTTTTTGTCCTACGACCATGAGTTGTTTTCTGGTAAGAAGAGTCACTATTGTGCTCCAATTGACATACACAGTGCAAATAGCACTCACGTATGTTTCCAGCAAGTACAGTGTATTGGACTGAAGAGGAGCTACTGTTCTTGACAGTTTCCTAAGCAGAGTTGAACTACATATGGCCTGTGTGTGTAGGTAGCACAGTTCTTTTGTTCTGAGCAAGCTCACTGTTCGGACCCCATAGGAGACACAGTAGAGTAGAAGAGTGCTCTTTTCTCAAAAGCAGAGTGTGTTCCTTGTAAAGCAAGCTAGCGTTTGTTTTCCAGTCCTAAGTGGAGTTGAGTCACTTCCAGTTTCTGGTCCTATGAGCAAGAGTTGTTTTCTGGTAAGAAGAGTCACTATTGCGCTCCCATTGTCACACACAGTGCAAATAGCACTGGCATCTGTTCCCATCAAGTACAGTGTATTGGACTGAAGAGGAGCTACTGTTCTTGTCAGTTTCCTAAGCAGAGTTGAAATAGATATGGTCCGTGTGTATAGGAAGCACAGTTTTTGTTCTGAGCAAGCTCACTGTTTGGACCACATAGGAAACACAGTAGAGTAGAAGAGTGCTCTTTTCTCAAAAGCAGAGTGTGTTTTTTGTAAGGCCAGCTAGCATTTGTTTCCCAGTCCTAAATGGAGTTGAATCACATGCTGTTTCTTGTCCTACGAGCAAGAGATGTTTTCTGGTAAGAAGAGTCACTATTGCGCTCACATTGTCATACACAGGGCAAATAGCACTGGCGTCTGTTCCCAGCAAGTACAGTGTATTGGACTGAAGAGGATCTCCTGTTCGTGTCAGGGTCTTAAGCAGAATTGATCTAGATATGGCCGTGTGTGTAGGAAGCACAGTTATTTTGTTCTGAGCAAGCTCACTGTTCGGACCCCATAGGAAACACAGTAGAGTAGATGAGTGCCCTTTTCTCAAAAGCAGAGTGTGTTTCTTGAATGGCGAGCTAGCATTTGTTTCCCAGTCCTAAGTGGATTTGAATCACATGCAGTTTCTGGTCCTACGAGTAAGAGTTGTTTTCAGGTAAGAAGAGTCACTATTGTGCTCCCTTTGTCATACAGAGGGCAAATAGCACTGGCTTTGTTCCCAGCATGTGCAGTGTATTAGACTGAACAGGATCTACTGTTCTTGTCAGTTTCCTAAGCAGAGTTGAACTAGATATGCCCCGTGTGTGTAAGAAGCACAGTTCTTTTGTTCTGAGCAAGCTCACTGTTCTGGCCCTATAGGAAACACAGTAGAGTAGAAGAGTGCTCTCTTTTCAGAAGCAGAATGTGTTTCTTGTAAGGCGAGCTAGCGTTTGTTTCCCAGTCCTAAATGGAGTTGAGTCCCATGCAGTTTCTGTTCCTACGAGCAATAATTGTTTTCTGGTAAGGAAAGAAACTATTGTGCTCCCATTGCCATACACAGTGCAAATAGAACTCGCGTCTGTTCCCAGCAAGTACAGTGTATTGAACTGAAGAGGATCTACTGTTCTTGTCAGTTTCCTAAGCAGAGTTGAACTAGATATGACCCGTGTGTGTAGGAAGCACAGTTCTTTTGTTCTGAGCAAGCTCACTGTTCGGAAACCATAGGAAATACAGTAGAGTAGAAGAGTGCCTTTTTCTCAATAGCAGAGTGTTTTTCTTGTAAGGCGAGCTAGTGTTTGATTCCCAGTCCTAAATGTATTTGAATCACATGCAGTTTCTGGTTCTACGAGCAAGAGTTGTTTTCTGGTAAGGAAAGGCACTATTGCGCTCCCATTGACATACACAGGGCAAAAAGCAATGGCGACTGTTCCCAGCATGTACATTGTATTGGACTGAAAAGGATCTACTGTTCTTGTCAGTTTCCTAAACAGAATTGAACTAGATATGGCCATGGGTATAGGAAGCACAGTTCTTTTTTCTGAGAAAGCTCTCTGTTCTGGCCCTATAGGAAACACAGTAGAGTAGAAGAGTTCTCTTTTCTCAAAAGCAGAGTGTGTTTCTTGTAAGGCGATCTAGCATTTGTTTCCCAGTCCTAAATGGAGTTGAATCACATAAAGTTTTTGGTCCTACAAAAAGAGTTGTTTTCTGGTAAGGAAAGTCAATATTGCGCTCCCATTGCCATACACAGTGCAAATAGCACTCACGTATGTTCCCAGCAAGTACAGTGTATTGGACTGAAGAGGAGCTACTGTTCTTGTCAGTTTCCTAAGCAGAATTGAACTAGCTATGGCCGTGTGTGTAGGAAGCACAGTTCTTTTGTTCTGAGCAAGCTCACTGTTCTGGCCATATAGGAAACACAGTAGAGTAGAAGATTGCTCTTTTCTCAAAAGCAGAGTGTGTTTCTTGTAAGGAGAGCTAGCGTTTTTTTCCCAGTCCTAAATGGAGGTGAGTCACATGCAGTTTTTTGTCCTACGACCATGAGTTGTTTTCTGGTAAGAAGAGTCACTATTGCTCTCCAATTGCCATACACAGTGCAAATAGCACTCACGTATGTTTCCAGCAAGTACAGTGTATTGGACTGAAGAGGAGCTACTGTTCTTGACAGTTTCCTAAGCAGAGTTGAACTACATATGGCCTGTGTGTGTAGGTAGCACAGTTCTTTTGTTCTGAGCAAGCTCACTGTTCGGACCCCATAGGAGACACAGTAGAGTAGAAGAGTGCTCTTTTCTCAAAAGCAGAGTGTGTTCCTTGTAAAGCAAGCTAGCGTTTGTTTTCCAGTCCTAAGTGGAGTTGAGTCACTTCCAGTTTCTGGTCCTATGAGCAAGAGTTGTTTTCTGGTAAGAAGAGTCACTATTGCGCTCCCATTGTCACACACAGTGCAAATAGCACTGGCATCTGTTCCCATCAAGTACAGTGTATTGGACTGAAGAGGAGCTACTGTTCTTGTCAGTTTCCTAAGCAGAGTTGAACTAGATATGGTCCGTGTGTATAGGAAGCACAGTTTTTGTTCTGAGCAAGTTCAATCTTTGGACCACATAGGAAACACAGTAGAGTAGAAGAGTGCTCTTTTCTCAAAAGCAGAGTGTGTTTCTTGTAAGGCGATCTAGCGTTTGTTTCCCAGTCCTAAATGGAGTTGAATCCCATGCAGTTTCTGGTCCTACAAGCAAGAGATGTTTCCTGTAAGAAGAGTCACTATTGCACTCCCATTGTCATACACAGGGCAAATAGTACTGGCGTCTGTTCCCAGCAAGTACAGTGTAATGGACTGAAGAGGATCTACTGTTCGTGTCAGGGTCCTAAGCAGAATTTATCTAGATATGGCCGTGTGTGTTGGAAGCACTGTTCTTTTGTTCTGAGCAAGCTCACTGTTCAGAGCCCATAGGAAACACAGTTGAGTATAAGAGTGCTCTTTTCTCAAAAGCAGAGTGTGTTTCTTGTTAGGCGAGCTAGTGTTTGTTTTCCAGACAGAAATGGAGTTGAATCCCATGCAGTTTCTGGTCCTACGAGCAAGAGTTTTTTTCTGGTAAGAAGAGTCACTATTGCGCTCCCATTGTCATACACAGGGCAAATAGCACTGGCGTCTGTTCCCAGCATGTACAGTGTATTGGACAGAAGAGGAGCTACTGTTCTTGTCAGTTTCCTAAGCAGAATTGAATTAGATATGTCCCGTGTGTGTAGGAAGCACAGTTCTTTTGTACTGAGCAAGCTTACTGTTCGGACCCCACAGGAAACACAGTAGAGAAGAAGTGTGCTCGTTTTCAAAAGCAGAGTGTGTTTCTTGTAAGGCGATCTAGCGTTTGTTTCCCAGTCCTAAATGGAGTTGAGTCACATGCAGTTTCTGGTCCTACGAGCAACGGTTGTTTTCTAGTAAGGAAAGTCACTATTGCGTTCCCATTGCCATATACAGTGCAAAAAACACTCGCGTCTGTTCCCAGCAAGTACAGTGTATTGGACTGAATAGGAGGTACTGTTCTTGTCAGTTTCCTAAGCAGAGTTGAACTAGATATGGCCCGTGTGTGTAGGAAGCACAGTTCTTTTGTTCTGAGCAAGCTCACTGTTTAGACCCCATAGGAAACACAGTAGAGTAGAAGAGTGCTCTTTTTTCAAAAGCAGAGTGTGTTTCTTGTAAGGAGAGCTAGCGTTTGTTTCACAATCCTAAATGCAGTTGAATCACATGCAGTTTCTGGTCCTACGAGCAAGAGTTGTTTTCTGGTAAGAAGAGTCAATATTGCGCTGCCATTGCCATACACAGGACAAATAGCACTGGAGTCTTTTCCCAGCAAGTACAGTGTATTGGACTGAACAGGATCTACTGTTCTTGTCAGGTTCCTAAGCAGAATTGAATTAGATATGGCCGTGTGTGTAGGAAGCACAGTTCTTTTGTTCTGAGAAAGTTCACTGTTTGGACCTCTTAGGAAACACAGTAGAGTAGAAGAGTGCTTTTTTCTCTAAATCGGAGTGTGTTTCTTGTAAGGCGAGCTAGTTTTTGTTTCCCAGTCCTAAATGGAGTTGAATCACATGCAGTTTCTGGTCCTAAGGGCAAGAATTGTTTTCTGGTAAGAAGAGTCACTATTATGCTCCCATTGTCATACAGAGGGCAAATAGCACTCGCGTCTGTTCCCAGCATGTACAGTGTATTGGACTGAAGAGGTCTACTGTTCTTGTCAGGTTCCTAAGCAGAGTTGAACTAGATATGGCCGTGTGTGTAGGAAGCACAATTCTTTTGTTCTGAGCAAGCTCAAGTTCTGGCCCTATTGGAAACACAGTAGATTAGAAGAGTGCTCTTTTCTCAAAAGCAGAGTGTGTTTCTTGTAAGGCGAGCTAGCGTTTGTTTCCCAGTCATATATGGAGTTGAATCACATGCAGTTTCTGGTCCTACGAGCAAGAGTTGTTTTCTGGTAAGGAAAGTCACTATTTCGCTCCCATTGCCATACACAGTGCAAATAGCACTCGCGTCTGTTCCCAGCAAGTACAGTGTATTGGACTGAAATGGAGCTACTGTTCTTGTCAGTTTCCTAAGCAGAGTTGAACTAGATTTGGCCCGTGTGTAGGAAGCACAGTTCTTTTGTTCTGAGCAAGCTCACTGTTCTGGCTCTTCAGGAAACACAGTAGAGTAGAAGAGTCTTCTTTTCTCTAAAGCAGAGTGTGTTTCTTGTAAGGCGAGCTAGCGTTTGTTTCCCAGTCCTTAATGGAGTTGAATCCCATGCAGTTTCTGGTCCTAGGTGCAAGAGTTGTTTTCAGGTAAGAAGAGTCAATATTGCGCTGCCATTGCCATATACAGGACAAATAGCACTGGAGTCTTTTCCCAGCAAGTACAGTGTATTGGACTGAAGAGGATCTACTGTTCTTGTCAGGTTCCTAAGCAGAATTGAACTAGATATGGCCGTGTGTGTAGGAAGCACAGTTCTTTTGTTCTGAGCAAGTTCACTGTTCGGACCTCTTAGGAAACACAGTAGAGTAGAAAAGTGCTTTTTTCTCTAAATCAGAGTGTGTTTCTTGTAAGGCGAGCTAGTGTTTGTTTCCCAGTCAGAAATGGAGTTGAATCACATGCAGTTTCTGGTCCTAAGAGCAAGACTTGTTTTCTGGTAAGAAGAGTCACTATTATGCTCCCATTGTCATACACAGGGCAAATAGCACTCGCATCTCTCCCAGCATGTACAGTGTATTGGACTGAAGAGGTCTACTGTTCTTGTGAGGTTCCTAAGCAGAGTTGAAGTAGATATGGCCGTGTGTGTAGGAAGCACAATTCTTTTGTTCTGAGCAAGCTCACTGTTCGGACTCCATAGGAAACACAGTATAGTAGACTAGTGCTCTTTTCTCAAAAGCAGAGTATGTTTCATGTAAGGCGAGCTAGCATTTGTTTCACAGTCCTAAATGGAGTTGAATCACATGCAGTTTCTGGTTCTACGAGCAAGAGTTGTTTTCTGGTAAGGAAAGTCACTATTGCGCTCCCATTGCCATACACAGTGCAAATAGCACTCGCAGCTGTTCCCAGCAAGTACAGTGTATCAGACTGAAGAGGAGCTACTGTTCTTGTCAGTTTCCTAAGCAGAGTTGAACTAGATATGGCCCGTGTGTGTAGGAAGCACAGTTCTTATGTTCTGAGCAAGCTCACTGTTCTGGCCCTATAGGAAACACAGTAGAGTAGAAGAGTGCTCTTTTCTCTAAAGCAGAGTATGTTTCTTGTAAGGCGAGAAAGCGTTTGTTTCCCAGTCCTAAATGGTGTTGAGTCACATGCAGTTTCTAGTCCTATGAGCAAGAGTTGTTTTATGGTAAGAAGAGTCACTATTTCGTTGCCATTGCCATACACAGGACAAATAGCACTGGCGTCTGTTCCCAGCAAGTACAGTGTATTGGACTGAAGAGGATCTACTCTTCTTGTCAGGTTCCTAAGCAGAATTGAACTAGATATGACCGTGTGTGTAGGAAGCACAATGCTTTTGTTCTGAGCAAGCTCACTGTTCTGG
>NW_026736659.1:0-62954 GCF_949786415.1 Peromyscus eremicus | reverse complement strand
AGTTCTTCTGTTCTGAGCAAGCTCACTGTTCGGACCCCATAGGAAACACAGTAGAGTAGAAGAGTGCTCTTTTCTCAACAGCAGAGTATGTTTCATGTAAGGCAAGCTAGCGTTTGATTCCCAGTCCTAAGTGGAGTTGAATCACATCCTGTTTTTGGTACTACGAGCAAGAGTTGTTTTCTGGTAAGAAGAGTCACTATTTTGCTCCCATTGTCATACACAGGGCAAATAGCACTGGCGTCAGTTCCCAGCATGTACAGTGTATTGGACTGAAGAGGATCTACTGTTCTTGTAAGTTTCCTAAGCATAATTGAACTAGATATGGCCGTATTTGTAGGAAGCACAGTGCTTTTGTTCTGAGCAAACTCACTGTTCTGGCCCTATAGGAAACACAGTAGAGTAGAAGAGTGCTCTTTTCTCAAAAGCAGAGTGTGTTTCTTGTAAAGCGTGGTAGCGTTTGTTTCCCAGTCCTAAATGGAGTTGAATCACATGCAGTTTCTGGTCCTACCAACAAGAGTTGTTTTCTGGTAAGGAAAGTCACTATTGCGCTCCCATTGCCATACACAGTGCAAATAGCACTGGCGTCTGTTCCCAGCAAGTACAGTGTATTGGACTGAAGAGGATCTACTGTTCTTGTCAGTTACCTAAGCAGAGTTGAACTAGATATGGCCCGTGTGTGTAAGAAGCACAGTTCTGTTGTTCTGAGCAAGCTCACTGTTCTGTCCCCATAGGATACACAGTAGAGTAGAAGAGTGCTCTTTTCTCAAAAGCAGAGTGTGTTTCTTGTAAGGCGAGCTAGCATTTGTTTCCCAATCCTAAATGGAGTTGAATCACATGCAGTTTCTTGTCCTACGAGCAAGAGTTGTTTTCTGGTAAGAAGAGTCACTATTGTGCTCCCATTGTCATACACAGGCCAAATAGCACTGGCGTCTGTTCCCAGCATGTACAGTGTATTGGACTGAAGAGGATCTACTGTTCTTGTCAGTTTCCTAAGCAGAATTGAACTAGATATGGCCGTATTTTTTGGAAGCACAGTTCTTTTGTTCTGAGCAAACTCACTGTTCTGGCCCTATAGGAAACACAGTAGAGTAGAAGAGTGCTCTTTTCTCAAAAGCATAGTGTGTTTCTTGAAAGTCGAGCTAGCGTTTGTTTCCCAGTTCTAAATGGAGTTGAATCACATGCAGTTTTTGGTCCTATGAGCAAGATTTGTTTTCTGGTAAGGAAAGTCACTATTGTGCTCCCATTTCCATACAAAGTGCAAATAGCACTTGCATCAGTTCCCAGCAAGTACAGTGTATTGGACTGAAGCAGAGCTACTGTTCTTGTCAGTTTCCTAAGCAGAGTTGAACTAGATATGGCCCCTGTGTGTAGGAAGCACAGTTCTTTTATTCTGAGCAAGCTCACTGTTCGGACCACATAGGAAATACAGTAGAGTAGAAGAGTGCTCTTTTCTCAAAAGCAGAGTGTGTTTCTTGTAAGGCGAGCTAGCGTTTGTTTCCCAGTCCTAAATGGAGTTGAATCACATGCAGTTTCTTGTCCTAAGAGCAAGAGTTGTTTTCTGGTAAGAAGAGTCACTATTGTGCTCCCATTGTCATTCACAGGGCAAATAACACGGGCGTCTGTTCCCAGCATGTACACTGTATTGGACTGAAGAGGATCTACTGTTCTTTTCAGTTTCCTAAGCATAATTGAACTAGATATGGCCGTATTTCTATGAAGCACAGTTCTTTTGTTCTGAACAAGCTCACTGTTCTGGCCCTATAGGAAACACAGTAGAGTAGAAGAGTGCTCGTTTCTCAAAAGCAGAATGTGTTTCTTGTAAGGCGAGCTAGCGTTTGTTTCCCAGTCCTAAATGGAGTTGAATCACATGCAGTTTTTGGTCCTATGAGCAAGAGTTGTTTTCTGGTAAGGAAAGTGACTCTTGTGCTCCCATTGCCATACACAGTGCAAATAGCACTCGCGTCTGTTCCCAGCAAGTACAGTGTATTGGACAGAAGCGGAGCTACTGTTCTTGTCAGTTTCCTAAGCAGAGTTGAACTAGATATGGCCCTTGTGTGTAGGAAGCACAGTTCTTTTGTTCTTAGCAAGCTCACTGTTCGGACCACATAGGAAATACAGTAGAGTAGAAGAGTGCTCTTTTCTCAAAAGCAGAGTGTGTTTCTTCTAAGGCGAGCTAGTGTTTGTTTCCCAGTCAGAAATGGAGTTGAATCCCATGCAGTTTCTGGTCCTACGAGCAAGAGGTGTTTTCTGATAAGAAGAGTCACTATTGCGCTCCCATTGTCATACAGAGGACAAATAGCACTGGCGTCTGTTCCCTGCATGTACAGTGTATTGGACTGAAGAGGAGCTACTGTTCTTGTCTGTTTCCAAAGCAGAGTTGAACTAGATATGGCCCGTGTGTGGAGGAAGCACAGTTCTGTTGTTCTGAGCAAGCTCACTGTTCGGACCCCCTAGGATACACAGTAGAGTAGAAGAGTGCTCCTTTCTCAATCCAGAGTGTGTTTCTTGTAAGTCGAGCTATCGTTTTTTCCCAGTCCTAAATAGAGTTGAATCCCATGCAGTTTCTGGTCATACCAGCAAGAGTTGTTTTCTGATAAGAAGAGTCACTATTGCGCTCCTATTGCCATACACAGTACAAATAGCACTCGCGTCTGTTCCCAGCTAGGACAGTGTATTCGAATGAGGAGGAGCTACCGTTCTTGTCAGTTTCCTAAGCAGAGTTGAACTAGATATGGCCCGTGTGTGTAGGAAGCACAGTTCTTTTGTTCTTAGCAAGCTCACTGTTCGGACACCATAGGAAACACGGTAGAGTAGAATAGTTCTCTTTCCTCAAAAGCAGATTTTGTTTCTTGTAAGGCGAGCTAGCATTTGTTTCCCAGTCCTAAATGAAGTTCAGTCACATGCAGTTTCTTGTCCTAAGAGCAAGAGTTGTTTTCTGGTAAGAAGAGTCACTATTGTGCTCCCATTGTCATTCACAGGGCAAATAACACTGGCGTCTGTTCCCAGCATATACACTGTATTGGACTGAAGAGGATCTACTGTTCTTTTCAGTTTCCTAAGCATAATTGAACTAGATATGGACGTATTTGTATGAAGCACAGTTCTTTTGTTCTGAACAAGCTCACTGTTCTGGCCGTATAGGAAACACAGTAGAGTAGAAGAGTGCTCTTTTCTCAAAAGCAGAGTGTGTTTCTTGTAAGGCGAGCTAGCGTTTGTTTCCCAGTCCTAAATGGAGTTGAATCACATGCAGTTTTTGGTCCTATGAGCAAGAGTTGTTTTCTGTTAAGGAAAGTGACTCTTGCGCTCCCACTGCCATACACAGTGCAAATAGCACTCGCATCTGTTCCCAGCAAGTAGAGTGTATTGGACTGAAGCGGAGCTACTGTTCTTGTCAGTTTCCTAAGTAGAGTTGAACTAGATATGGCCCCTGTGTGTAGGAAGCACAGTTCTTTTGTTCTGAGCAAGCTCACTGTTCGGACCACATAGGAAACACAGAAGAGTAGAAGAGTGCTCTTTTCTCAAAAGCAGAGTGTGTTTCTTGTAAGTCGAGCTATCATTTGTTTCCCAGTCCTAAATAGAGTTGAATCCCATGCAGTTTCTGGTCCTACCAGCAAGAGTTGTTTTCTGATAAGAAGAGTCACAATTGTGCTTTTATTGCCCTACACAGTACAAATAGCACTCGCGTCTGTTCCCAGCTAGGACAGTGTATTCGACTGAGGAGGGGCTATCGTTCTTGTCAGTTTTTTAAGCAGAGTTGAACTAGATATGGCCCGTGTGTGTAGGAAGCACAGTTCTTTTGTTCTTAGCAAGCTCACTGTTCGGACCCCATAGGAAATACAGTAGAGTAGAAGAGTGCTCTTTTCTCAAAAGCAGAGTGTGTTTCTTGTAAGGCGAGCTAGTGTTTGTTTCCAAGTCATAAAAGGAGTTGAATCACATGCACTTTCTTGTCCTACGAGCAAGAGTTGTTTTCTGGTAAGAAGAGTCACTATTGGGCTCCCATTGTCATACACAGTGCAAATAGCACTCGCGTCTGTTCCCAGCAAGTACAGTGTATTGGACTGAAGAGGAGCTACTGTTCTTGTCAGTTTCCTAAGCAGAGTTGAACTAGATATGGCCCCTGTGTGTAGGAAGCACAGTTCTTTTTTTCTGAGCAAGCTCATTTTTTGGACCCTGTAGGAAACACATTAGAGTAGAAGAGTGCTCTTTTCTCAAAAGCAGAGTATGTTTCTTGTAAGGCGAGCTAGCGTTTGTTTCCCAGTCCTAAATGGAGTTGAATCACATGCAGTATCTGGTCCTATGAGCAAGAGTTGTTTTCTGGTAAGAAGAGTCACTATTGCGCTCCCATTGTCATACACAGGGCAAATCACACTGGCATCTGTTCCCAGGATGTACAGTGTAGTGGACTGAAGAGGATCTACTGTTCTTGTCAGTTTCCTAAGCAGAGTTGAACTAGATATGGCCCGTGTGTGTAGGAAGCACAGTTCTGTTGTTCTGAGCAAGCTCACCGTTCGGACCCCATAGGAAACACAGTAGATTAGAAGAGTGCTCTTTTTCTCAAAAGCAGAGTGTGTTTTTTGTAAGGCAAGCTAGCGTTTGTTTCCCAGTACTAAATGGAGTTGAATCACATCCTGTTTTTGGTCCTATGAGCAAAAATAGTTTTCTGGTAAGGAAAGTCACTATTGCGCTCCCATTTCCATACACAGTGCAAATAGCACTCGCATCTGTTCCCAGCAAGTACAGTGTATTGGACTGAAGGGGAGCTACTGTTCTTGTCAGTTTCCTAAGCAGAGTTGAACTAGATATGGCCCCTGTGTGTAGGAAGCACAGTTCTTTTGTTCTGAGCAAGCTCACTGTTCGGACCACATAGGAAACACAGAAGAGTAGAAGAGTGCTCTTTTCTCAAAAGCAGAGTGTGTTTCTTGTAAGGCGAACTAGTGTTTGTTTCCCAGTCAGAAATGGAGTTGAATCCCATGCAGTTTCTGGTCCTATGAGCAAGAGGTGTTTTCCGATAAGAAGAGTCACTATTGCACTCCAATTGTCATAAACAGGGCAAATAACACTGACATCTGTTCCCAGCAAGTACAGTGTATTGGACTGAAGCGTAGCTACTGTTCTTGTCAGTTTACTAAGCAGAGTTGAACTAGATATGGCCCCTGTGTGTAGGAAGCACAGTTCTTTTGTTCTGAGCAAGCTCACTGTTTGGACCCCATAGAAAACACATTAGTGTAGAAGAGTGCTCTTTTCTCAAAAGCAGAGTGTGTTTCTTATAAGGCGAACTAGCATTTGTTTCCCAATCAGAAATGGAGTTGAATCCCATGAAGTTTCTGGTCCTACCAGCAAGAGGTGTTTTCCGATAAGAAGAGTCACTATTGTGCTCCTATTGCCATACACAGTGCAAATAGCACTCGCGTCTGTTCCCAGCTTGTACAGTGTATTGGACTGAGGAGGAGCTACCGTTCTTGTCAGTTTCCTAAGCAGAGTTGAACTAGATATGGCCCGTGTGTGTAGGAAGCACAGTTCTTTTGTTCTGAGCAAGCTCACTGTTCGGACCCCATAGGAAACACAGTAGAGTAGAAGAGTGCTCTTTTCTCAAAAGCAGAGTGTGTTTCATATAAGGCAAGCTAGCGTTTGTTTCCCAGTCCTAAGTGGAGTTGAATCACATCCTGTTTTTGGTCCTACGAGCAAGAGTTGTTTTCTGGTAAGAAGAGTCACTACTGCGATCCCATTGTCATACACAGGGCAAATAGCACTGGCGTCAGTTCCCAGCATGTACAGTGTATTGGACTGAAGAGGATCTACTGTTCTTGTAAGTTTCCTAAGCATAATTGAACTAGATATGGCCGTATTTGTAGGAAGCACAGTGCTTATGTTCTGAGCAAACTCACTGTTCTGGCCCTATAGGAAACACAGTAGAGTAGAGGAGTGCTCTTTTCTCAAAAGCAGAGTGTGTTTTTTGTAAAGCGAGCTAGCGTTTGTTTCCCAGTCCTAAATTGAGTTGAATCACATGCAGTTTCTGGTCCTAACAACAAGAGATGTTTTCTGGTATGGAAAGTCACTATTGCGCTCCCATTGCCATACACAGTCCAAATAGCACTCGCATCTGTTCCCAGCAAGTACAGTGTATTGGACTGAAGAGGATCTACTGTTCTTGTCAGTTTCCTCAGCAGAGTTGAACTAGATATGGCCCGCGTGTGGAGGAAGCACAGTTCTGTTGTTCTGAGCAAGCTCACTGTTCTGTCCCCATAGGATACAGTAGAGTAGAAGAGTGCTCTTTTCTCAAAAGCAGAGTGTGTTTCTTGTAAGGCGAGCTAGCATTTGTTTCCCAATCCTAAATGGAGTTGAATCACATGCAGTTTCTTGTCCTACGAGCAAGAGTTGTTTTCTGGTAAGAAGAGTCACTATTGCGCTCCCATTGTCAGACACAGGGCAAATAGCACTGGCGTCTGTTCCCAGCATGTACAGTGTATTGGACTGAAGAGGATCTACTGTTCTTGTCAGTTTCCTAAGCAGAATTGAACTAGATATGGCCGTATTTGTTGGAAGCACAGTTCTTTTGTTCTGAGCAAACTCACTGTTCTGGCCCTATAGGAAACACAGTAGAGTAGAAGAGTGCTCTTTTCTCAAAAGCATAGTGTGTTTCTTGAAAGTCTAGCTAGCGTTTGTTTCCCAGTTATAAATGGAGTTGAATCACATGCAGTTTTTGGTCCTATGAGCAAGATTTGTTTTCTGGTAAGGAAAGTCACTATTGTGCTCCCATTTCCATACACAGTGCAAATAGCACTCACATCTGTTCCCAGCAAGTACAGTGTATTGGACTGAAGCAGAGCTACTGTTCTTGTCAGTTTCCTAAGCAGAGTTGAACTAGATATGGCCCCTGTGTGTAGGAAGCACAGTTCTTTTATTCTGAGCAAGCTCACTGTTCGGACCACATAGGAAACACAGAAGAGTAGAAGAGTGCTCTTTTCTCAAAAGCAGAGTGTGTTTCTTGTAAGGCGAGCTAGCGTTTGTTTCCCAGTCCTAAATGGAGTTGAATCACATGCAGTTTTTGGTCCTATGAGCAAGAGTTGTTTTCTGTTAAGGAAAGTCATTATTGCGCTCGCATTGCCATACACAGTGCAAATAGCACTGGCGTCTGTTCCCAGCAAGTACAGTGTATTGGACTGAAGCGGAGCTACTGTTCTTTTCAGTTTCCTAAGCAGAGTTGAACTAGATATTGCCCCTGTGTGTAGGAAGCACAGTTCTTTTGTTCTGAGCAAGCTCACTGTTCAGACCCCATAGGAAACACAGTAGAGTAGAAGAGTGCTCTTTTCTCAAAAGCAGAGTGTGTTTCTTGTAAAGCGAGCTAGCATTTGTTTCCCAGTCCTAAATGGAGTTGAGTCACATGCAGTTTCTTGTCCTAAGAGCAAGAGTTGTTTTCTGGTAAGAAGAGTCACTATTGTGCTCCCATTGTCATTCACAGGGCAAATAACACTGGCGTCTGTTCCCAGCATATACACTGTATTGGACTGAAGAGGATCTACTGTTCTTTTCAGTTTCCTAAGCATAATTGAACTAGATATGGCCGTATTTGTATGAAGCACAGTTCTTTTGTTCTGAACAAGCTCACTGTTCTGGCCCTAAAGGAAACACAGTAGAGTAGAAGAGTGCTCTTTTCTCAAAAGCAGAGTGTGTTTCTTGTAAGGCGAGCTAGCGTTTGTTTCCCAGTCCTAAATGGAGTTGAATCACATGCAGTTTTTGGTCCTATGAGCAAGAGTTGTTTTCTGGTAAGGAAAGTGACTCTTGCGCTCCCATTGCCATACACAGTGCAAACAGCACTGGCGTCTGTTCCCAGCAAGTACAGTGTATTGGACTGAAGCGGAGCTACTGTTCTTGTCAGTTTCCTAAGTAGAGTTGAACTAGATATGGCCCCTGTGTGTAGGAAGCACAGTTCTTTTGTTCTGAGCAAGCTCACTGTTCGGACCCCATAGGAAATACAGTAGAGTAGAAGAGTGCTCTTTTCTCAAAAGCAGAGTGTGTTTCTTGTAAGGCGAGCTAGCGTTTGTTTCCCAGTCCGAAATGGAGTTGAATCACATGCAGTTTCTTGTCCTACGAGCAAGAGTTGTTTTCTGGTAAGAAGAATCACTATTGCGCTCCCATTGTCATACACAGGGCAAATCACACTGGCATCTCTTCCCAGCATGTACAGTGTATTGGACTAAAGAGGATCTACTGTTCTTGTCAGTTTCCTAAGCAGAGTTTAACTAGATATGGACCGTGTGTGTAGGAAGCACAGTTCTTTTGTTCTGAGAATGCTCACTGTTCCGGCCCTATAGGAAACACATTAGAGTAGAAGAGTGCTCCTTTCTCAATCCAGAGTGTGTTTCTTGTAAGTCGAGCTATCATTTGTTTCGCAGTCCTAAATAGAGTTGAATCCCATGCAGTTTCTGGTCCTACCAGCAAGAGTTGTTTTCTGATAAGAAGAGTCACTATTGCGCTCCTATTGCCATACACAGTACAAATAGCACTCGCATCTGTTCCCAGCTAGGACACTGTATTCGACTGAGGAGGGGCTATCGTTCTTGTCAGTTTTTTAAGCAGAGTTGAACTAGATATGGCCCGTGTGTGTCGGAAGCACAGTTCTTTTGTTCTGAGCAAGCTCACTGTTCGGACCCCATAGGAAATACAGTAGAGTAGAAGAGTGCTCTTTTCTCAAAAGCAGAGTGTGTTTCTTGTAAGGCGAGCTAGCGTTTGTTTCCCAGTCAAAAAAGGAGTTGAATCACATGCACTTTCTTGTCCTACGAGCAAGAGTTGTTTTCTGGTAAGAAGAGTCACTATTGTGCTCCCATTGTCATACACAGTGCAAATTGCACTCGCGTCTGTTCCCAGCAAGTACAGTGTATTGGACTGAAGAGGAGCTACTGTTCTTGTCAGTTTCCTAATAAGAGTTGAACTAGATATGGCCCCTGTGTGTAGGAAGCACAGTTCTTTTTTTCTGAGCAAGCTCATTTTTCGGAAACCGTAGGAAACACAGTAGAGTAGAAGAGTGCTCTTTTCTCAAAAGCAGAGTATGTTTCTTGTAAGGCGAGCTAGCGTTTGTTTCCCAGTCCTAAATGGAGTTGAATCACATGCAGTATCTGGTCCTATGAGCAAGAGTTGTTTTCTGGTAAGAAGAGTCACTATTGCGCTCCCATTGTCATACACAGGGCAAATCACACTGGCATCGGTTCCCAGCATGTACAGTGTATTGGACTGAGGAGGAGCTACCCTTCTTGTCAGTTTCCTAAGCAGAGTTGAACTAGATATGGCCCGTGTGTTTAGGAAGCACAGTTCTTTTGTTCTGAGCAAGCTCACTGTTCGAACCCCATAGGAAACACAGTAGAGTAGAAGAGTGCTCTTTTCTCAAAAACAGAGTGTGTTTCTTGTAATGCGAGCTAGCATTTGTTTCCCAGTCCTAAATGGAGTTGAATCACATGTAGTTTCTTGTCCTACGAGCAAGAGTTGTTTTCTGGTAAGAAGAGTCACTGTCGAGCTCCCATTGTCATACACAGGGCAAATAGCACTGGCGTCTGTTCCCAGCAAGTACAGTGTATTGGACTGAAGCAGAGCTACTGTTCTTGTCAGTTTCCTAAGCAGAGTTGAAGTAGATATGGCCCCTGTGTGTAGGAAGCACAGATCTTTTGTTCTGAGCAAGCTCACTGTTCAAACCCCATAGAAAACACATTAGAGTAGAAGAGTGCTCTTTTCTCAAAAACAGAGTGTGTTTCTTATAAAGCGAGCTAGTGTTTGTTTCCCTGTCAAAAATGGAGTTGAATCCCATGCAGTTTCTGGTCCTACGAGCAAGAGGTGTTTTCTGATAAGAAAAGTCACTATTGCGCTCCTATTGCCATACACAGTGCAAATAGCACTCGCGTCTGTTCCCAGCTTGTACAGTGTATTGGACTGAGGAGGAGCTACCGTTCTTGTCAGTTTCCTAAGCAGAGTTGAACTAGATATGGCCCGTGTGTGTAGGAAGCACAGTTCTTTTGTTCTGAGCAAGCTCACTGGTCGGACCCCATAGGAAACACAGTAGAGTAGAAGAGTGCTCTTTTCTCAAAAGCAGAGTGTGTTTCCAATAAGGCAAGCTAGCGTTTGTTTCCCAGTCCTAAGTGGAGTTGAATCACATCCTGTTTTTGGTCCTACGAGCAAGAGTTGTTTTCTGGTAAGAAGAGCCACTATTGCGCTCCCATTGTCATACACAAGGCAAATAGCACTGGCATCTGTTCCCAGCATGTACAGTGTATTGGACTGAAGAGGATCTACTGTTCTTGTAAGTTTCCTAAGCAGAATTGAACTAGATATGGCCGTATTTGTAGGAAGCACAGTGTTTTTGTTCTGAGCAAACTCACTGTTCTGGCCCTATAGGAAACACAGTAGAGTAGAAGAGTGCTCTTTTCTCAAAACAAGAGTGTGTTTATTGTAAGGCGAGCTAGTGTTTGTTTTCCAGTCCTAAATGGAGTTGAATCACATGCAGTTTCTGGTCCTACCAGCAAGAGTTGTTTTCTGGTAAGGAAAGTCACTATTGCGCTCCCATTGCCATACACAGTGCAAATAGCACTCGCGTCTGTTCCTGCAAGTACAGTGTATTGGACTGAAGCAGAGCTACTGTTCTTGTCAGTTTCCTAAGCAGAGTTGAACTAGATATGGCCCGTGTGTGTAGGAAGCACAGTTCTTTTGTTCTGAGCAAGCTCAATGTTCGGACCCCATAGGAACCACAGTAGAGTAGAAGACTGCTCTTTTCTCAAAAGCAGAGTGTGTTTCTTGTAAGGCAAGCTAGCGTTTGTTTCCCATTCCTAAATGGAGTTGAATCACATGCAGTTTTTGGTCCTACGTGCAAGAGTTGTTTTCTGGTAAGGAAAGTCACTATTGTGCTCCCATTGCCATACACAGTGCAAATAGCACTCGCGTCTGTTCCCAGCAAGTACAGTGTATTGGACTGAAGCGGAGCTACTGTTCTTGTCAGTTTCCTAAGCAGCGTTGAACTAGATATGGCCCGTGTGTGGAGGAAGCACAGTTCTGTTGTTCTGAGCAAGCACACTGTTCGGACCCCATAGGATACACAGTAGAGTAGAAGAGTGCTCTTTTCTCAAAAGCAGAGTGTGTTTCTTGTAAGGCGAGCTAGCGTTTGTTTCCCAGTCCTAAATGGAGTTGAATCACATGCAGTTTCTGGTCCTACGACCAAGAGTTGTTTTATGGTAAGTAGAGTCACTATTGTGCTCCCATTGTCATACACAGGGCAAAGAGCACTGGCGTCTGTTCCCAGCATGTACAGTGTATTAGACTGAAGGGGATCTACTGTTCTTGTCAGTTTCCTAAGCAGAATTGAACTAGACATGGCCGTATTTGTAGGAATCACAATTCTTTTGTTCTGAGCAAACTCACTGTTCTGGCCCTATAGAAAAAACAGAAGAGTAGAAGTGTGCTCTTTTCTCAAAAGCAGAGTGGGTTTCTTGTAAGGCGAGCTAGAGTTTGTTTCCCAGTCCTAAATAAAGTTGAATCACATGCAGTTTTTAGTCCTATGAGCAAGAGTTGTTTTCTGGTAAGGAAAGTCACTCTTGCGCTCCCATTGCCATACACAGTGCAAATAGCACTCGTGTCTGTTCCCAGCAAGTACAGTGAATTGGACTGAAGCGGAGCTACTGTTCTTGTCAGTTTTCTAAGCAGATTTGAACTAGATATGGCCCCTGTGTGTAGGAAGCACTGTTCTTTTGTTCTGAGCAAGCTCACTGTTCGGACCCCCTAGGAAACACAGTAGAGTAGAAGAGTGCTCTTTTCTCAAAAGCAGAGTATGTTTCTTGTACGGCGAGCTAGTGTTTGTTTCCCATTCCTAAATGGAGTTGAATCACATGCAGTTTTTGGTCCTATGAGCAAGAGTTGTTTTCTGGTAAGGAAAGTCACTCTTGCGCTCCCATTGCCATACACAGTGCAAATAGCACTCACATCTGTTCCCAGCAAGTACAGTGTATTGGTCTGAAGCAGAGCTACTGTTCTTGTCAGTTTCCTAAGCAGAGTTGAACTAGATATGGCCCCTGTGTGTAGGAAGCACAGTTCTTTTATTCTGAGCAAGCTCACTGTTCGGACCACATAGGAAACACAGAAGAGTAGAAGAGTGCTCTTTTCTCAAAAGCAGAGTGTGTTTCTTGTAAGGCGAGCTAGCGTTTGTTTCCCAGTCCTAAATGGAGTTGAATCACATGCAGTTTTTGGTCCTATGAGCAAGAGTTGTTTTCTGTTAAGGAAAGTCATTATTGCGCTCGCATTGCCATACACAGTGCAAATAGCACTGGCGTCTGTTCCCAGCAAGTACAGTGTATTGGACTGAAGCGGAGCTACTGTTCTTGTCAGTTTCCTAAGCAGAGTTGAACTAGATATTGCCCCTGTGTGTAGGAAGCACAGTTCTTTTGTTCTGAGCAAGCTCACTGTTCAGACCCCATAGGAAACACAGTAGAGTAGAAGAGTGCTCTTTTCTCAAAAGCAGAGTGTGTTTCTTGTAAAGCGAGCTAGCATTTGTTTCCCAGTCCTAAATGGAGTTGAGTCACATGCAGTTTCTTGTCCTAAGAGCAAGAGTTGTTTTCTGGTAAGAAGAGTCACTATTGTGCTCCCATTGTCATTCACAGGGCAAATAACACTGGCGTCTGTTCCCAGCATATACACTGTATTGGACTGAAGAGGATCTACTGTTCTTTTCAGTTTCCTAAGCATAATTGAACTAGATATGGCCGTATTTGTATGAAGCACAGTTCTTTTGTTCTGAACAAGCTCACTGTTCTGGCCCTAAAGGAAACACAGTAGAGTAGAAGAGTGCTCTTTTCTCAAAAGCAGAGTGTGTTTCTTGTAAGGCGAGCTAGCGTTTGTTTCCCAGTCCTAAATGGAGTTGAATCACATGCAGTTTTTGGTCCTATGAGCAAGAGTTGTTTTCTGGTAAGGAAAGTGACTCTTGCGCTCCCATTGCCATACACAGTGCAAACAGCACTCGCGTCTGTTCCCAGCAAGTACAGTGTATTGGACTGAAGCGGAGCTACTGTTCTTGTCAGTTTCCTAAGTAGAGTTGAACTAGATATGGCCCCTGTGTGTAGGAAGCACAGTTCTTTTGTTCTGAGCAAGCTCACTGTTTGGACCACATAGGAAACACAGAAGAGTAGAAGAGTGCTCTTTTCTCAAAAGCAGAGTGTGTTTCTTGTAAGGCGAGCTAGTGTTTGTTTCCCAGTCCGAAATGGAGTTGAATCACATACAGTTTCTTGTCCTACGAGCAAGAGTTGTTTTCTGGTAAGAAGAATCACTATTGCGCTCCCATTGTCATACACAGGGCAAATCACACTGGCATCTCTTCCCAGCATGTACAGTGTATTGGACTGAAGAGGATCTACTGTTCTTGTCAGTTTCCTAAGCAGAGTTTAACTAGATATGGACCGTGTGTGTAGGAAGCACAGTTCTTTTGTTCTGAGAATGCTCACTGTTCCGGCCCTATAGGAAACACATTAGAGTAGAAGAGTGCTCCTTTCTCAATCCAGAGTGTGTTTCTTGTAAGTCGAGCTATCATTTGTTTCGCAGTCCTAAATAGAGTTGAATCCCATGCAGTTTCTGGTCCTACCAGCAAGAGTTGTTTTCTGATAAGAAGAGTCACTATTGCGCTCCTATTGCCATACACAGTACAAATAGCACTCGCGTCTGTTCCCAGCTAGGACACTGTATTCGACTGAGGAGGGGCTATCGTTCTTGTCAGTTTTTTAAGCAGAGTTGAACTAGATATGGCCCGTGTGTGTCGGAAGCACAGTTCTTTTGTTCTGAGCAAGCTCACTGTTCGGACCCCATAGGAAATACAGTAGAGTAGAAGAGTGCTCTTTTCTCAAAAGCAGAGTGTGTTTCTTGTAAGGCGAGCTAGCGTTTGTTTCCCAGTCAAAAAAGGAGTTGAATCACATGCACTTTCTTGTCCTACGAGCAAGAGTTGTTTTCTGGTAAGAAGAGTCACTATTGTGCTCCCATTGTCATACACAGTGCAAATTGCACTCGCGTCTGTTCCCAGCAAGTACAGTGTATTGGACTGAAGAGGAGCTACTGTTCTTGTCAGTTTCCTAAGCAGAGTTGAACTAGATATGGCCCCTGTGTGTAGGAAGCACAGTTCTTTTTTTCTGAGCAAGCTCATTTTTCGGACCCCGTAGGAAACACAGTAGAGTAGAAGAGTGCTCTTTTCTCAAAAGCAGAGTATGTTTCTTGTAAGGCGAGCTAGCATTTGTTTCCCAGTCCTAAATGGAGTTTAATCACATGCAGTATCTGGTCCTATGAGCAAGAGTTGTTTTCTGGTAAGAAGAGTCACTATTGCGCTCCCATTGTCATACACAGGGCAAATCACACTGGCATCTGTTCCCATCATGTACAGTGTATTGGACTGAAGAGGATCTACTGTTCTTGTCAGTTTCCTAAGCAGAGTTGAACTAGATATGGCCCGTGTGTGTAGGAAGCACAGTTCTTTTGTTCTGAGCAAGCTCACTGTTCGGACTCCATAGGAAACACAGTAGATTAGAAGAGTGCTCTTTTTCTCAAAAGCAGAGTGTGTTTCTTGTAAGGAGAGCTAGCGTTTGTTTCCCAGTACTAAATGGAGTTGAATCACATCCTGTTTTTGGTCCTATGAGCAAGATTTGTTTTCTGGTAAGGAAAGTCACTATTGCGCTCCCAATTCCATACACAGTGCAAATAGCACTCGCATCTGTTCCCAGCAAGTACAGTGTATTGGACTGAAGGGGAGCTACTGTTCTTGTCAATTTCCTAAGCAGAGTTGAACTAGATATGGCCCCTGTGTGTAGGAAGCACAGTTCTTTGTTCTGAGCAAGCTCACTGTTCGGACCACATAGGAAACACAGAAGAGTAGAAGAGTGCTCTTTTCTCAAAAGCAGAGTGTGTTTCTTGTAAGGCGAACTAGTGTTTGTTTCCCTGTCAGAAATGGAGTTGAATCCCATGAAGTTTCTGGTCCTACCAGCAAGAGGTGTTTTCCGATAAGAAGAGTCACTATTGTGCTCCTATTGCCATACACAGTGCAAATAGCACTCGAGTCTGTTCCCAGCTATTACAGTGTATTGGACTGCAGAGGAGCTACCCTTCTTGTCAGTTACCTAAGCAGAGTTGAACTAGATATGGCCCGTGTGTGCAGGAAGCACAGTTCTTTTGTTCTGAGCAAGCTCACTGTTCGAACCCCATAGGAAACACAGTAGAGTAGAAGAGTGCTCTTTTCTCAAAAACAGAGTGTGTTTCTTGTAATGCGAGCTAGCATTTGTTTCCCAGTCCTAAATGGAGTTGAATCACATGTAGTTTCTTGTCCTACGAGCAAGAGTTGTTTTCTGGTAAGAAGAGTCACTGTCGAGCTCCCATTGTCATACACAGGGCAAATAGCACTGGCGTCTGTTCCCAGCAAGTACAGTGTATTGGACTGAAGCAGAGCTACTGTTCTTGTCAGTTTCCAAAGCAGAGTTGAAGTAGATATGGCCCCTGTGTGTAGGAAGCACAGATCTTTTGTTCTGAGCAAGCTCACTGTTCAAACCCCATAGAAAACACATTAGAGTAGAAGAGTGCTCTTTTCTCAAAAGCAGAGTGTGTTTCTTATAAAGCGAGCTAGTGTTTGTTTCCCAGTCAAAAATGGAGTTGAATCCCATGCAGTTTCTGGTTCTACGAGCAAGAGGTGTTTTCTGATAAGAAAAGTCACTATTGCGCTCCTATTGCCATACACAGTGCAAATAGCACTCGCGTCTGTTCCCAGCTTGTACAGTGTATTGGACTGAGGAGGAGCTACCGTTCTTGTCAGTTTCCTAAGCAGAGTTGAACTAGATATGGCCCGTGTGTGTAGGAAGCACAGTTCTTTTTTTCTGAGCAAGCTCACTGGTCGGACCCCATAGGAAACACAGTAGAGTAGAAGAGTGCTCTTTTCTCAAAAGCAGAGTGTGTTTCATATAAGGCAAGCTAGCGTTTGTTTCCCAGTCCTAAGTGGAGTTGAATCACATCCTGTTTTTCGTCCTACGAGCAAGAGTTGTTTTCTGGTAAGAAGAGTCACTATTGCGCTCCCATTGTCATACACAAGGCAAATAGCACTGGCATCTGTTCCCAGCATGTACAGTGTATTGGACTGAAGAGGATCTACTGTTCTTGTAAGTTTCCTAAGCAGAATTGAACTAGATATGGCCGTATTTGTAGGAAGCACAGTGTTTTTGTTCTGAGCAAACTCACTGTTCTGGCCCTATAGGAAACACAGTAGAGTAGAAGAGTGCTCTTTTCTCAAAACAAGAGTGTGTTTATTGTAAGGCGAGCTAGTGTTTGTTTTCCAGTCCTAAATGGAGTTGAATCACATGCAGTTTCTGGTCCTACCAGCAAGAGTTGTTTTCTGGTAAGGAAAGTCACTATTGCGCTCCCATTGCCATACACAGTGCAAATAGCACTCGCGTCTGTTCCTGCAAGTACAGTGTATTGGACTGAAGCAGAGCTACTGTTCTTGTCAGTTTCCTAAGCAGAGTTGAACTAGATATGGCCCGTGTGTGTAGGAAGCACAGTTCTTTTGTTCTGAGCAAGCTCAATGTTCGGACCCCATAGGAACCACAGTAGAGTAGAAGACTGCTCTTTTCTCAAAAGCAGAGTGTGTTTCTTGTAAGGCAAGCTAGCGTTTGTTTCCCATTCCTAAATGGAGTTGAATCACATGCAGTTTTTGGTCCTACGTGCAAGAGTTGTTTTCTGGTAAGGAAAGTCACTATTGTGCTCCCATTGCCATACACAGTGCAAATAGCACTCGCGTCTGTTCCCAGCAAGTACAGTGTATTGGACTGAAGCGGAGCTACTGTTCTTGTCAGTTTCCTAAGCAGCGTTGAACTAGATATGGCCCGTGTGTGGAGGAAGCACAGTTCTGTTGTTCTGAGCAAGCACACTGTTCGGACCCCATAGGATACACAGTAGAGTAGAAGAGTGCTCTTTTCTCAAAAGCAGAGTGTGTTTCTTGTAAGGCGAGCTAGCGTTTGTTTCCCAGTCCTAAATGGAGTTGAATCACATGCAGTTTCTGGTCCTACGACCAAGAGTTGTTTTATGGTAAGTAGAGTCACTATTGTGCTCCCATTGTCATACACAGGGCAAAGAGCACTGGCGTCTGTTCCCAGCATGTACAGTGTATTAGACTGAAGGGGATCTACTGTTCTTGTCAGTTTCCTAAGCAGAATTGAACTAGACATGGCCGTATTTGTAGGAATCACAATTCTTTTGTTCTGAGCAAACTCACTGTTCTGGCCCTATAGAAAAAACAGAAGAGTAGAAGTGTGCTCTTTTCTCAAAAGCAGAGTGGGTTTCTTGTAAGGCGAGCTAGAGTTTGTTTCCCAGTCCTAAATGGAGTTGAATCACATGCAGTTTTTGGTCCTATGAGCAAGAGTTGTTTTCTGGTAAGGAAAGTCACTCTTGCGCTCCCATTGCCATACACAGTGCAAATAGCACTCGTGTCTGTTCCCAGCAAGTACAGTGAATTGGACTGAAGCGGAGCTACTGTTCTTGTCAGTTTTCTAAGCAGATTTGAACTAGATATGGACCCTGTGTGTAGGAAGCACTGTTCTTTTGTTCTGAGCAAGCTCACTGTTCGGACCCCCTAGGAAACACAGTAGAGTAGAAGAGTGCTCTTTTCTCAAAAGCAGAGTATGTTTCTTGTACGGCGAGCTAGTGTTTGTTTCCCATTCCTAAATGGAGTTGAATCACATGCAGTTTTTGGTCCTATGAGCAAGAGTTGTTTTCTGGTAAGGAAAGTCACTCTTGCGCTCCCATTGCCATACACAGTGCAAATAGCAGTCGCGTCTGTTCCCAGCAAGTACAGTGTATTGGACTGAAGAGGAGCTACTGTTCTTGTCAGTTTCCTAAGCAGAGTTGAACTAGATATGGCCCGTGTTTGTAGGAAGCACAGTTCTTTTGTTCTGAGCAAGCTCACTGTTCGGACCCCATAGGATACACAGTAGAGTAGAAGACTGCTCTTTTCTCAAAAGCAGAGTGTGTTTCTTGTAAGGCGAGCTAGCGTTTGTTTCCCAGTCCTAAATGGAGTTGAATCACATGCAGTTTCTTGTCCTAGGAGCAAGAGTTGTTTTCTGGTAAGAAGAGTCACTATTGTGCTCCAATTGTCATACACAGGGCAAATAGCACTGGCGTCTGTTCCCAGCTTGTACAGTGTATTGGAATGAAGAGGATCTACTGTTCTTGTCAGTTTCCTAAGCAGAATTAACTAGATATGGCCGTATTTGTATGAAGCACTGTTCTTTTGTTCTGAGCAAGCTCACTTTTCGGACCCCATAGGAAACACAGTAGAGTAGAAGAGTGCTCTTTTCTCAAAAGCAGAGTGTGTTTCTTGTAAGGCAAGCTAGCGTTTGTTTCCCAGTACTAAATGGAGTTGAATCACATGCTGTTTTTGGTCCTATGAGCAAGAGTTGTTTTCTGGTAAGAAGAGTCACTATTGTGCTCCCATTGTCATTCACAGGGTAAATAACACTGGCTTCTGTTCCCAGCCTGTACACTGTATTGGACTGAAGAGGATCTACTGTTCTTTTCAGTTTCCTAAGCATAATTGAACTAGATATGGCCGTATTTGTATGAAGCACAGTTCTTTTGTTCTGAGCAAGCTCACTGTTCTGGCCCTATAGGAAACACAGTAGAGTAGAAGAGTGCTCATTTCTCAAAAGCAGAGTGTGTTTCTTGTAAGGCAAGCTAGCGTTTGTTTCCCAGTACTAAATGGAGTTGAATCACATCTTGTTTTTGGTCCTACGAGCAAGAGTTTTTTTCTGGTAAGGAAAGTCACTATTGCGCTCCCATTGTCAGACACAGGGCAAATAGCACTAGCGTTTGTTCCCAGCATGTACAGTGTATTGGACTGAAGAGGATCTACTGTTCTTTTCAGTTTCCTAAGCAGAATTGAACTAGATATGGCCGTATTTGTAGGAAGCACAGTTCTTTTGTTCTGAGCAAACACACTGTTCTGACCCTATAGGAAACACAGTAGAGTAGAAGATTGCTATTTTCACAAAAGCAGAGTGTGTTTCTTGTAAGGCGAGCTAGCGTTTGTTTCCCAGTGCTAAATGGAGTTGAATCACATGCAGTTTCTGGTCCTACCAGCAAGAGTTGTTTTCTGGTAAGGAAAGTCACTATTGTGCTCCCATTGCCATACACAGTGCAAATAGCACTCGCGTCTGTTCCTGCAAGTACAGTGTATTGGACTGAAGCAGAGCTACTGTTCTTGTCAGTTTCCTAAGCAGAGTTGAACTAGATATGGCCCCTGTGTGTAGGAAGCACAGTTCTTTGTTCTGAGCAAGCTCACTGTTCGGACCACATAGGAAACACAGAAGAGTAGAAGAGTGCTCTTTTCTCAAAAGCAGAGTGTGTTTCTTGTAAGGCGAACTAGTGTTTGTTTCCCAGTCAGAAATGGAGTTGAATCCCATGAAGTTTCTGGTCCTACCAGCAAGAGGTGTTTTCCGATAAGAAGAGTCACTATTGTGCTCCTATTGCCATACACAGTGCAAATAGCACTCGAGTCTCTTCCAAGCTATTACAGTGTATTGGACTGAAGCGAAGCTACTGTTCTTGTCAGTTTCCTAAGCAGAGTTGAACTAGATATGGCCCCTGTGTGTAGGAAGCACAGTTCTTTTGTTTGAGCAAGCTCATTGTTCGGACCCCATAAGAAACACAGTAGAGTAGAAGAGTGCTCTTTTCTCAAAAGCAGAGTGTGTTTCTTGTAAGGCGAGCTAGTGTTTGTTTCCCAGTCAGAAATGGAGTTGAATCCCTTGCATTTTCTGGTCCTACGTGCAAGAGGTGTTTTCTGATAAGAAGAGTCACTATTGCGCTCCCATTGACATACAGAGAACAAATAGTCCTAGCGTCTGTTCCCTGCATGTACAGTGTATTGGACTGAAGAGGATCTACTGTTCTTGTCAGTTTCCTAAGCAGAGTTGAACTAGATATGGCCCGTGTGTGGAAGAAGCACAGTTCTTTTGTTCTGAGCAAGCTCACTGTTCGTACCCCATAGGATACACAGTAGAGTAGAAGAGTGCTGTTTTCTCTAAAGCAGAGTGTGTTTCCTGTAAGGCGAGCTAGCGTTTGTTTCACAGTCCTAAATGGAGTTGAATCACATGCAGTTTCTTGTCCTACGAGCAAGAGTTGTTTTCTGGTAAGAAAAGTCACTATTGTGCTCCAATTGTCATACACAGGGCAAGTAGCACTGGCGTCTGTTCCCAGCAATTACAGTGTATTGGACTGAAGCGGAGATACTGTTCTTGTCAGTTTGCTAAGCAGAGTTGAACCTGATATGGCACCTGTGTGTAGGAAGCACAGTTCTTTTTTTCTGAGCAAGCTCACTGTTCGGACCTCACAGGAAACAAAGTAGAGTAGAAGAGTGCTCTTTTCTCAGAAGCAGAGTGTGTTTCTTGTAAAGCGAGCTAGCCTTTGTTTCCCAGTCCTAAATGGAGTTGAATCACATGCAGTTTCTTGTCCTATGAACAAGAGTTGTTTTCTGGTAAGAAGAGTCACTATTGTGCTCCCATTATCATTCACAGGGCAAATAACACTGGCTTCTGTTCCCAGCATGTACACTGTATTGGACTGAAGAGGATCTACTGTTCTTTTCAGTTTCCTAAGCATAATTGAAGGAGATATGGCCGTATTTGTATGAAGCACAGTTCTTTTGTTCTGAGCAAGCTCACTGTTCTTGCCTTATAGGAAACACAGTAGAGTAGAAGAGTGCTCTTTTCTCAAAAGCAGAGTGTGTTTCTTGTAAGGCGAGCTAGCATTTGTTTCCCAGTCCTAAATGGAGTTAAATCACATGCAGTTTTTGGTCCTATGAGCAAGAGTTGTTTTCTGGTAAGGAAAGTGACTCTTGCGCTCCCATTGGCATATTCAGTGCAAATAGCACTGGCGTCTGTTCACAGCAAGTACAGTGTATTGGACTGAAGCGGAGCTACCATTCTTGTCAGTTTCCTAAGCAGAGTTGAACTAGATACGGCCTGCGTGTGTAGGAAGCACAATTCTTTTGTTCTGAGCAAGCTCACTGTTCTGATCCCATAGGAAACACAGTAGAGTAGAAGAGGGCTCTTTTCTCAAAAGCAGAGTGTGTTTCTTGTAAGGCAAGGTAGCGTTTGTTTCCCATTCCTAAATGGAGTTGAATCATATGCATTTTTTGGTCCTACGAGCGAGAGTTGTTTTCTGGTAAGGAAAGTCACTATTGCGCTCCCATTGTCATACACAAGGCAAATAGCACTCGCGTCTGTTCCCAGCGAGTACAGTGTATTGGACTGAAGAGGAGCTACTGTTCTTGTCAGTTTCCTAAGCAGAGTTGAACTAGATATGGCCCCTGTGTGTAGGAAACAGTTCTTTTGTTCTGAGCAAGCTCACTATTCGGACCCCATAGGAAACACATTGGAGTAGAAGAGTGCTCTTTTCTCAAAAGGAGAGTGTTTTTCTTGTAATGCGAGCTAGTGTTTGTTTCCCACTCAGAAATGGATTTGAATCCCATGCAGTTTCTGTTCCTACGAGCAAGAGTTGTTCTCTGGTAAGAAGAGTCACTATTGTGCTCCCATTGTCATACACAGGGCAAATAGCACTGGCGTCTGTTCCCAGCAAGTACAGTGTATTGGACTGAAGCGGAGCTACTGTTCTTGTCAGTTTCCTAAGCAGAGTTGAACTAGATATGGCCCCTGTGTGTAGGAAGCACAGTTTTTTTGTTCTGAGCAGGCTCACTGTTCGGACCCCATAGAAAACACATTAGAGTAGAAGAGTGCTCTTTTCTCAAAAGCAGAGTGTGTTTCTTGTAAGGCGAGCTAGCGTTTGTTTCCCAGTCCTAAATGGAGTTGAATCACATACAGTTTTTGGTCCTACGAGCAAGAGTTGTTTTCTGGTAATTAAAGTCACTATTGCACTCCCATTGCCATAGACAGTACAAGTAGCACTCGTGACGGTTCCCAGCAAGTACAGTGTATTGGACAGAAGAGGAGCTACTGTTCTTGTCAGTTTCCTAAGCAGAGTTGAACTAGATATGGCCCGTGTGAGGAGAAAGCACAGTACTTTTGTTCTGAGCAAGCTCAATGTTCGGACCCCTCGTGAATCACAGTAGAATAGAAGACTGCTCTTTTCTCAAAAGCAGAGTGTGTTTCTTGTAAGGCGAGCTAGCGTTTGTTTCCCAGTCCTAAATGGAGTTGAATCACATGCAGTTTTGGGTCCTACGAACAAGAGTTGTTTTCTGGTAAGGAAAGTCACTATTGTGCTCCTTTTGCCATACACAGTGCAAATAGCACTCGCGTCTGTTCCTAGCAAGTACAGTGTATTGCACTGAAGAGGAGCTACTGTTCTTGTCAGTTTCCTAAGCAGAGTTGAACTAGATATGGCCCCTGTGTGTAGGAAGCACAGTTCTTTTGTTCTGAGCAAGCTCATTTTTTGGACCCTGTAGGAAACACATTAGAGTAGAAGAGTGCTCTTTTCTCAAAAGCAGAGTATGTTTCTTGTAAGGCGAGCTAGCGTTTGTTTCCCAGTCCTAAATGGAGTTGAATCACATGCAGTATCTGGTCCTATGAGCAAGAGTTGTTTTCTGGTAAGAAGAGTCACTATTGCGCTCCCATTGTCATACACAGGGCAAATCACACTGGCATCTGTTCCCAGGATGTACAGTGTAGTGGACTGAAGAGGATCTACTGTTCTTGTCAGTTTCCTAAGCAGAATTGAACTAGATATGGCCGTATTTGTAGGAAGCACAGTTCTTTTGTTCTGAGCAAACTCACTGTTCTGGCCCTATAGGAAACACAGTAGAGTAGAAGAGTGCTCTTTTCTCAAAAGGAGAGTGTGTTTCTTGTAATGCGAACTAGTGTTTGTTTCCCAGTCAGAAATGGAGTTGAATCCCATGCAGTTTCTGGTCCTACGAGCAAGAGTTGTTTTCTGGTAAAAAGAGTCACTATTACGCTCCCATTGTCATACACAGGGCAAATAGCACTGGCGTCTGTTCCCAGCAAGTACAGTGTATTGGACTGTAGCGGAGCTACTGTTCTTGTCAGTTTCCTAAGCAGAGCTGAACTAGATATGGCCCGTGTGTGTAGGAAGCACAGTTCTTTTGTTCTGAGCAAGCTCAATGTTCGGACCCCATAGAAAACACATGAGAGTAGAAGAGTGCTCTTTTCTCAAAAGCAGAGTGTGTTTCTTGTAAGGCGAGCTAGAGTTTGTTTCCCATTCCTAAATGGAGTTGAATCACATGCAGTTTTTGGTCCTACGAGCAAGAGTTGTTTTCTGGTAAGAAAAGTCACTATTGCACTCCCATTGCCATACACAGTTCAAATAGCACTTGTGTCTGTTCCCAGCAAGTACAGTGTATTGGACTGAAGAGGAGCTACTGTTCTTGTCAGTTTCCTAAGCAGAGTTGAACTAGATATGGCCCTTGTGTGTAGGAAGCACAGTTCTTTTGTTCTGAGCAAGCTCATTGTTCGGACCCCATATGAACCACAGTAGAATAGAAGACTGCTCTTTTCTCAAAGCAGAGTGTGTTTCTTGTAAGGCCAGCTAGAGTTTGTTTCCCAGTCCTAAATGGAGTTGAATCACATGCAGTTTTTGGTCCTAAGAGCAAGAGTTGTTTTCTCGTAAGCAAAGTACACTATTGCGCTCCCATTGCCATACACAGTGCAAATAGCACTGGCGTCTGTTCCAGCAAGTACAGTGTAATGGACTGAAGAGGAGCTACTGTTCTTGTCAGTTTCCTAAGCAGAGTTGAACTAGATATGGCCCGTGTGTTTAGGAAGCACAGTTCTTTTATTCTGAGCAAGCTCAATGTTCGGACCCCATATGAACCACAGTAGAATAGAAGACTGCTCTTTTCTCAAAAGCAGAGTGTGTTTCTTGTAAGACGAGCTAGCGTTTGTTTCCCAGTCCTAAATGGAGTTGAATCACATGCAGTTTTGGGTCCTACGAACAAGAGTTGTTTTCTGGTAAGGAAAGTCACTATTGTGCTCCCTTTGCTATACACAGTGCAAATAGCACTCGCGTCTGTTCCTAGCAAGTACAGTGTATTGCACTGAAGAGGAGCTACTGTTCTTGTCAGTTTCCTAAGCAGAGTTGAACTAAATATGGCCCCTGTGTGTAGGAAGCACAGTTCTTTTGTTCTGAGCAAGCTCACTTTTCAGAACCCTTAGGAAACACAGTAGAGTAGAAGAGTTCTCTTTTCTCAAAAGCAGAGTGTGTTTCTTGTAAGGCGAGCTAGCGTTTGTTTCTCAGTCCTAAATTGAGTTGAATCACAAGCAGTTTCTTGTCCTATGAGCAAGAGTTGTTTTCTGGTAAGAAGAGTCACTATTGCGCTCCCATTGTCATACACAGGGCAAATAGAACTGGCGTCTGTTCCCAGCATGTACAGTGTATTGGACTGAAGAGGATCTACTGTTCTTGTCAGTTTCCTAAGCAGAATTGAACTAGATATGGCCGTATTTGTAGGAAGCACAGTTCTTTTGTTCTGAGCAAACTCACTGTTCTGGCCCTATAGGAAACACAGTAGAGTAGAAGAGTGCTCTTTTCTCAAAAGGAGAATGTGTTTCTTGTAATGCGAACTAGTGTTTGTTTCCCAGTCAGAAATGGATTTGAATCCCATGCAGTTTCTGGTCCTATGAGCAAGTATTGTTTTCTGGTAAGAAGAGTCACTATTACGCTCCCATTGTCATACACAGGGCAAATAGCACTGGCGTCTGTTCCCAGCAAGTACAGTGTATTGGACTGAAGCGGAGCTACTGTTCTTGTCAGTTTCCTAAGCAGAGCTGAACTAGATATGGCCCCTGTGTGTAGGAAGCACAGTTCTTTTGTTCTGAGCAAGCTCAATGTTCGGACCCCATAGAAAACACATTAGAGTAGAAGAGTGCTCTTTTCTCAAAAGCAGAGTGTGTTTCTTGTAAGGCGAGCTAGTGTTTGTTTCCAAGTCCTAAATGGAGTTGAATCACATACAGTTTTTGGTCCTACGAGCAAGAGTTGTTTTCTGGTAAGGAAAGTCACTATTGCACTCCCATTGCCATATACAGTGTAAATAGCACTCGCGTCTGTTCCCAGCAAGTACAGTGTATTGGACTGAAGTGGAGCTACTGTTCTTGTCAGTTTCCTAAGCACAGTTGAACTAGATATGGCCCCTGTGTGTAGAAAGCACAGTTCTTTTTTTCTGAGCAAGCTCACTGTTCGGACCCCATAAAAAACACAGTCGAGTAGAAGAGTGCTCTTTTCTCAAAAGCAGAGTGTGTTTCTTGTAAGGCGAGCTAGCGTTTGTTTCACAGTCCTAAATGGAGTTTAAACACATGCAGTTTATTGTCCTACGAGCAAGAGTTGTTTTCTGGTAAGAAGAGTCACTATTGCGCTCCCATTGTCATACACAGGGCATATAGCACTGGCGTCTGTTCCCAGCATGTACAGTGTATTGGACTGAAGAGGATCTACTGTTCTTGTCAGTTTCCTTAGCAGAATTGAACTAGGTATGGCAGTATTTGTATGAAGAACAGTTCTTTTGTTCTGAGCAAGCTCCCTGTTCTGGTCCTATAAGAAACACAGTAGAGTAGAAGAGTGCTCTTTTCTCAAAAGCAGAGTGTGTTTCTTGTATGGCGAGCTAGTGTTTCTTTCCCAGTCAGAAATGGAGTTGAATCCCATGCAGTTTCTGGTCCTACGAGCAAGAGTTGTTTTCTGGTAAGGAAAGTCACTATTGCACTCCCATTGCCATATACAGTGCAAATAGCACTCGCATCTGTTCCCAGGAAGTACAGTGTATTGGACTGAAGCAGAGCTGCTGTTTTTGTCAGTTTGCTAAGCAGAGTTGAACTAGATATGGCCCCTGTGTGTAGGAAGCACAGTTCTTTTGTTCTGAGCAAGCTCACTGTTCGGACCACATAGGAAACACAGAAGAGTAGAAGAGTGCTCTTTTCTCAAAAGCATAGTGTGTTTCTTGTAAGGCGAGCTAATGTTTGTTTCCCAGTCCTAAATGGAGTTGAATCCCATGCAGTTTCTGGTCCTATGAGCAAGAGTTGTTTTCTGGTAAGAAGAGTCACTATTGCGCTCCCATTGTCATACACAGGGCAAATAGAACTGGCGTCTGTTCCCAGCATGTACAGTGTATTGGACGGAAGAGGATCTACTGTTCTTGTCAGTTTCCTAAGCAGAATTGAACTAGATATGGCCGTATTTGTAGGAAGCACAGTTCTTTTGTTCTGAGCAAACTCACTGTTCTGGCCCTATAGGAAACACAGTAGAGTAGAAGAGTGCTCTTTTCTCAAAAGGAGAATGTGTTTCTTGTAATGCGAACTAGTGTTTGTTTCCCAGTCAGAAATGGAGTTGAATCCCATGCAGTTTCTGGTCCTACGAGCAAGAGTTGTTTTCTGGTAAGAAGAGTCACTTTTACGCTCCCATTGTCATACACAGGGCAAATAGCACTGGCGTCTGTTCCTTCAAGTACAGTGTATTGGACTGAAGAGGAGCTACTGTTCTTGTCAGTTTCCTAAGCAGAGCTGAACTAGATATGGCCCCTGTGTGTAGGAAGCACAGTTCTTTTGTTCTGAGCAAGCTCAATGTTCGGACCCCATAGAAAACACATTAGAGTATAAGAGTGCTCTTTTCTCAAAAGCAGAGTGTGTTTCTTGTAAGGCAAGCTAGTGTTTGTTTCCCAGTCAGAAATGGAGTTGAATCCCATGCATTTTCTGGTCCTACGAGCAAGAGTTGTTTTCTGGTAAGGAAAGTCACTATTGCACTCCCATTGCCATATACAGTGCAAATAGCACTCTCATCTGTTCCCAGGAAGTACAGTGTATTGGACTGAAGCAGAGCTGCTGTTTTTGTCAGTTTGCTAAGCAGAGTTGAACTAGATATGGCCCCTGTGTGTAGGAAGCACAGTTCTTTTGTTCTGAGCAAGCTCACTGTTCGGACCACATAGGAAAAACAGAAGAGTAGAAGAGTGCTCTTTTCTCAAAAGCAGAGTGTGTTTCTTGTAAGGCGAGCTAGTGTTTGTTTCCCAGTCCTAAATGGAGTTGAATCCCATGCAGTTTCTGGTCCTATGAGCAAGAGTTGTTCTCTGGTAAGAAGAGTCACTATTGCGCTCCCATTTTCATACACAGGGCAAATAGCACTGGCGTCTGTTCCCAGCATGTACAGTGTATTGGACTGAAGAGGATCTACTGTTCTTGTCAGTTTCCTAAGCAGAGTTGAACTAGATATGGCCCCTGTGTGTAGGAAGCACAGTTCTTTTGTTCTGAGCAAGCTCACTGTTCGGACAACATAGGAAACACAGTTGAGTAGAAGAGTGCTCTTTTATCAAAATCAGAGTGTCTTTCTTGTAAGGCGAGCTAGTGTTTATTTCCCAGTCCTAAATGGAGTTGAATCCCATGCAGTTTCTGGTCCTACGAGCAAGAGTAGTTTTCTGATAAGAAGAGTCACTATTGTGCTCTTATTGCCATACACAGTGCAAATAGCACTCGCGTCTGTTCCCAGCAAGTACAGTGTATTGGACTGAAGAGGAGCTACTGTTTTTGTCAGTTTCCTAAGCAGAGTTGAACTAGATATGGCCAGTGTGTGTAGGAAGCACAGTTCTTTTTTCTGAGCAAGCTCAATGTTCGGACCCCATATGAATCACAGTAGAATAGAAGACTGCTCTTTTTTCAAAAGCAGAGTGTGTTTCTTGTAAGGCGAGCTAGCGTTTGTTTCTCAGTCCTAAATGGAGTTGAATCACATGCAGTTTTTGGTCCTACGAGGAAGAGTTGTTTTCTGGTAAGGAAAGTCACTATTGCGCTCCCTTTGCCATACACAGGGCAAATAGCACTCGCGTCTTTTCCCAGCAAGTACAGTGGATTGAACTGAAGAGGAGCTACTGTTCTTGTCACTTTCCTAAGCAGAGTTGAACTAGATATGGCCCATGTGTGTAGGAAGCACAGTTCTTTTGTTCTCTGCAAGCTCACTGTTCGGACACCATATGAACCACAGTGAAATAGAAGACTGCTCTTTTCTCAAAAGCAGAGTGTGTTCCTTGTAAGGCGAGCTAGCATTTGTTTCCCAGTCCTAAATGGAGTTGAATCTCATGCAGTTTTTGGTCCTACGAGCAAGAGTTGTTTTCTCGTAATCAAAGTCACTATTGCGCTCCCATTGCCATACTCAGTGCAAATAGCACTCGCGTCTGTTCCCAGCAAGTACAGTGTATTGGACTGAAGAGGAGCTACTGTTCTTGTCAGTTTCCTAAGCAGAGTTGAACTAGATATGGCACATGTGTGTAGGAAGCCCAGTTCTTTTGTTCTGAGCAAGCTCAATGTTCGGACCCCATATGAACCACAGTAGAATAGAAGACTGCTCTTTTCTCAAAAGCAGAGTGTGTTTCTTGTAAGGCGAGCTAGCGTTTGTTTCCCAGTCCTAAATGGAGTTGAATCACATGCAGTTTTTGGTCCTACGAGCAAGAGTTGTTTTCTGGTAAGGAAAGTCACTATTGCGCTCCCTTTGCCATACACAGTGCAAATAGCACTCGCGTCAGTTCACAGCAAGTACAGTGTATTGGACTGAAGAGGAGCTACTGTTCTTGTCAGTTTCCTAAGCAGAGTTGAACTAGATATGGCCCATGTGTGTAGGAAGCACAGTTCTTTTGTTCTGAGCAAGCTCACTGTTCGGACCCCATAGGAAACACAGTAGAGTAGAAGAGTGCTCTTTTCTCAAAAGCAGAGTGTGTTTCTTGTAAGGCGAGCTAGCGTTTGTTTCCCAGTCCTAAATGGAGTTGAATAAACATGCAGTTTCTGGTCCTACGAGCAAGAGTTGTTTTCTGGTAAAAAGAGTCACTGTTGCACTCCCATTGACATACACACGGCAAATAGCACTGGCGTCTGTTCCCAGCATGTACAGTGTACTGGACTGAAGAGGATCTACTGTTCTTGTCAGTTTACTAAGCAGAGTTGAACTAGATATGGCCCCTGTGTGTAGGAAGCACAGTTCTTTTGTTCTGAGCAAGCTCACTGTTCGGACCACATAGGAAACACAGAAGAGTAGAAGAGTGCTCTTTTCTCAAAAGCAGAGTGTGTTTCTTGTAAGGCGAGCTAGTGTTTGTTCCCCAGTCAGAAATGGAGTTGAATCCCATGCAGTTTTTGTTCCTACGAGGAAGAGGTGTTTTCTGATAAGAAGAGTCACTATTGCGCTCCTATTTCTATACACAGTACAAATAGGACTTGCGTCTGTTCCCAGCTAGTACAGTGTATTGGACTGAAGAGGAGCTACCGTTCTTGTAAGTTTCCTAAGCAGAGTTGAACTAGATATGGCCCGTGTGTGTAGGAAGCACAGTTCTTTTGTTCTGAGCAAGCTCACTGTTCGGACCCCATAGGAAACACTGTAGAGTATAAGAGTGCTCTTTTCTCAAAAGCAGAGTGTGTTTCTTGTAAGGTAAGCTAGCGTTTGTTTCCCAGTACTAAATGGAGTTGAATCACATCCTGTTTTTGGTCTTACGAGCAAGAGTTGTTTTCTGGTAAGGAAAGTCACTATTGCACTCCCATTGTCAGACACAGGGCAAATAGCACTGGCGTCTGTTCCCAGCATTTACAGTGTATTGGACTGAAGAGGATCTACTGTTCTTGTCAGTTTCCTAAGCAGAATTGAACTAGATATGGCCATATTTGTAGGAAGCACAGTTCTTTTGTTCTGAGCCAACTCACTGTTCTGGCCCTATAGGAGACACAGTAGAGTAGAAGAGTGCTCTTTTCTCAAAAGCAGAGTGTTTTTCTTGTAAGGCGAGCTAGCGTTTGTTTCCCAGTCCTAAATGGAGTTGAATCACATGCAGTTTTTGGTCCTATGTGCAAGAGTTGTTTTCTGGTAAGGAAAGTCACTATTGCGCTCCCACTACCATACACAGTGCAAATAGCACTCGCATCTGTTCCCAGCAAGTACAGTGTATTGGACTGAAGAGGAGCTACTGTTCTTGTCAGTTTGCTAAGCAGAGTTGAACTAGATATGGCCCCTGTGTGTAGAAAGCACAGTTCTTTTGTTCTGAGCAAGCTCAATGTTCGGACCCCGTAGGAAACACAATAGAGTAGAAGAGTGCTCTTTTCTCTAAAGCAGAGTGTGTTTCCTGTAAGGCGAGCTAGCGTTTGTTTCACAGTCCTAAATGGAGTTGAATCACATGCAGTTTCTTGTCCTACGAGCAAGAGATGTTTTCTGGTAAGAAGAGTCACTATTGTCCTCCAATTGTCATACACAGGGCAAATAGCACTGGCATCTGTTCCCAGCATGTACAGTGTACTGGAATGAAGAGGATCTATTGTTCTTGTCAGTTTCCTAAGCAGAATTGAACTATAAATGGCCATATTTGTAGGAATCACAGTTCTTTTGTTCTGAGCAAACTCACTGTTCTGGCCCTATAGGAAACACAGTAGAGTAGAAGAGTGCTCTTTTCTCAAAAGCAGAGTGTGTTTTTTGTAAGGCGAGCTAGCGTTTGTTTCCCAGTCCTAAATTGCGTTGAATCACATGCAGTTTTTGGTCCTATGAGCAAGAGTTGTTTTCTGGTAAGGAAAGTCATTATTGTGCTCCCATTGCCATACACAGTGCAAATAGCACTGGCGTCTGTTCCCAGCAATTACTGTGTATTGGACTGAAGCAGAGCTACTGTTCTTGTCAGTTTGCTAAGCAGAGTTGAACCTGATATGGCCCCTGTGTGTAGGAAGCACAGTTCTTTTGTTCTGAGCAAGCTCACTGTTCGGACCCCATAAAAAACACAGTAGAATAGAAGAGTGCTCTTTTCTCAGAAGCAGAGTGTGTTTCTTGTAAAGCGAGCTAGCCTTTGTTTCCCAGTCCTAAATGGAGTTGAATCACATGCAGTTTCTTGTCCTACGAGCAAGAGTTGTTTTCTGGTAAGAAGAGTCACTATTGTGCTCCCATTGTCATTCACAGGGCAAAAAACGCTGGCGTCTGTTCCCAGCATGTACACTGTATTGGACTGAAGAGGATCTACTGTTCTTTTCAGTTTCCTAAGCATAATTGAACTAGAAATGGCCGTATTTGTAGGAAGCACAGTTCTTTTGTTCTGAGCAAGCTCACTGTTCTGGCCCTATAGGAAACACAGTAGAGTAGAAGACTGCTCTTTTCTCAAAAGCAGAGTGTGTTTCTTGTAAGGCGAGCTAGAGTTTTTTTCCCAGTCCTTAATGGAGTTGAATCACAAGCAGTTTTTGGTCCTACGAGCAAGAGTTGTTTTGTCGTAAGCAAAGTCACTATTGTGCTCCCATTGCCATACACAGTGCAAATAGCACTCGCGTCTGTTCCCAGCAAGTACAGTGTATTGGACTGAAGAGGAGCTACTCTTCTTGTCAGTTTCCTAAGCAGAGTTGAACTACATATGGCCCGTGTGTGTAGGAAGCACAGTTCTTTTGTTCTGAGCAAGCTCAATGTTCGGACCCCATATGAACCACAGTAGAATAGAAGACTGCTCTTTTCTCAAAAACAGAGTGTGTTTCTTGTAAGGCGAGCTAGCGTTTGTTTCCCAGTCCTAAATGGAGTTGAATCACATGCAGTTTTTGGTCCTACGAGCAAGAGTTGTTTTCTGGTAAGGAAAGTCACTATTGCGCTCCCTTTGCCATACACAGTGCAAATAGCACTCGCGTCTGTTCCCAGCAAGTACAGTGTATTGGACTGAAGAGGAGCTACTGTTCTTGTCAGTTTCCTAAGCAGAGTTGAACTAGATATGGCCCATCTGTGTAGGAAGCACAGTTCTTTTTTTTCTGAGCAAGCTCACTGTTCGGACACCATAGGAAACACAGTAGAGTAGAAGAGTGCTCTTTTCTCAAAAGCAGAGTGTGTTTCTTGTAAAGCGAGCTAGCCTTTGTTTCCCAGTCCTAAATGGAGTTGAATCACATGCAGTTTTTGGTCCTATGAGCAAGAGTTGTTTTCTGGTAAGGAAAGTGACTCTTGCGCTCCCCTTGGCATACACAGTGCAAACAGCACTGGCGTCTGTTCCCAGAGAGTACAGTGTATTGGACTGAAGCGGAGCTACCATTCTTGTCAGTTTCCTAAGCAGAGTTGAACTAGATATGGCCCGTGTGTGTAGGAAGCACAGTTCTCTTGTTTGAGCAAGCTCACTGTTCGAATCCCATAGGAAACACAGTAGAGTATAAGAGTGCTCTTTTCTCAAAAGCAGAGTGTGTTTCTTATAAGGCAAGCTAGCATTTGTTTCCAATTCCTAAATGGAGTTGAATCATATGCATTTTTTGGTCCTAGGAGCAAGAGTTGTTTTCTGGTAAGGAAAGACACTATTGTGCTCCCATTGTCATACACAGGGCAAATAGCACTCACGTCTGTTCCCAGCAAGTACAGTGTATTGCACTGAAGAGGAGCTACTGTTCTTGTCAGTTTCCTAAGCAGAGTTGAACTAGATATGGCCCCTGTGTGTAGGAAACACAGTTCTTTTGTTCTGAGCAAGCTCACTATTCGGACCCCATAGGAAACACATTGGAGTAGAAGAGTGCTCTTTTCTCAAAAGGAGAGTGTGTTTCTTGTAATGAGAGCTAGTGTTTGTTTCCCAGTCCTAAATGGAGTTGAATCCCAACAGTTTCTGGTCCTACGAGCAAGAGTTGTTTTCTGGTAAGAAGAGTCACTATTGTGCTCCCATTGTCATATACAGGGCAAATAGCACTGGCGTCTGTTCCCAGCAAGTACAGTGTATTGGACTGAAGCAGAGCTACTGTTCTTGTCAGTTTCCTAAGCAGATTTGAACTAGATATGGCCCCTGTGTGTAGGAAGCACAGTTTTTTTGTTCTGAGCAAGCTCACTGTTCGGACCCCCTAGAAAACACATTAGAGTAGAAGAGTGCTCTTTTCTCAAAAGCAGAGTGTGTTTCTTGTAAGGCGAGCTAGCGTTTGTTTCCCAGTCCTAAATGGAGTTGAATCACATACAGTTTTTGGTCCTACGAGCAAGAGTTGTTTTCTGGTAAGGAAAGTCACTATTGCACTCCCATTGCCATAGACAATACAAGTAGCACTCGTGTCTGTTCCCAGCAAGTACAGTGTATTGGACAGAAGAGGAGCTACTGTTCTTGTCAGTTTCCTAAGCAGAGTTGAACTAGATATGGCCCGTGTGTGGAGAAAGCACAGTTCTTTTGTTCTGAGCAAGCTCAATGTTCGGACCCCATATGAACCACAGTAGAATAGAAGACTGCTCTTTTCTCAAAAGCAGAGTGTGTTTCTTGTAAGGCGAGCTAGAGTTTGTTTCCCAGTCCTAAATGGAGTTGAATCACATGCAGTTTTTGGTCCTATGAGCAAGAGTTGTTTTCTCGTAAGCAAAGTCACTATTGTGCTCCCATTGCCATACACAGTGCAAATAGCACTCGCGTCTGTTCCCAACAACTACAGTGTATTGGACTGAAGAGGAGCTACTGTTCTTGTCAGTTTCCTAAGCAGAGTTGAACTACATATGGCCCGTGTGAGTCGGAAGCACAGTTCTTTTGTTCTGAGCAAGCTCAATGTTCGGACCCCATATGAACCACAGTAGAATAGAAGACTGCTCTTTTCTCAAAAACAGAGTGTGTTTCTTGTAAGGCGAGCTAGCGTTTGTTTCGCAGTCCTAAATGGAGTTGAATCACATGCAGTTTTTGGTCCTACGAGCAAGAGTTGTTTTCTGGTAAGGAAAGTCACTATTGTGCTCCCTTTGCCATACACAGTGCAAATAGCACTCACGTCTGTTCCCAGCAAGTACAGTGTATTGGACTGAATAGGAGCTACTGTTCTTGTCAGTTTCCTAATTAGAGTTGAACTAGATATGGCCCATGTGTGTAGGAAGCACAGTTCTTTTTTTCTGAACAAGCTCACTGTTCGGACCCCATAGGAAACACAGTAGAGTAGAAGAGTGCTCTTTTCTCAAAAGCAGAGTGTGTTTCTTGTAAAGCGAGCTAGCCTTTGTTTCCCAGTCCTAAATGGAGTTGAATCACATGCAGTTTCTTGTCCTACGAGCAAGAGTTGTTTTCTGGTAAGAAGAGTAACTATTGCGCTCCCATTGTCATACACAGGGCAAATAGCACTGGCATCTGTTTCCAGCATGTACAGTGTATTTGACTGAAGAGGATCTACTGTTCTTGTCAGTTTCCTAAGCAGAATTGAACTAGATATGGCCGTATTTGTAGGAAGCACAGTTCTTTTGTTCTGAGCAAACTCACTGTTCTGGCTCTATAGGAGACACAGTAGAGTAGAAGACTGCTCTTTTCCCAAAAACAGAGTGTGTTTCTTGTAAGGCGAGCTAGCGTTTGTTTCCCAGTCCTAAATGGAGTTGAATCAGATGCAGTTTTTGGTCCTATGTGCAAGAGTTGTTTTCTCGTAAGCAAAGTACACTATTGCGCTCCCATTGCCATACACAGTGCAAATAGCACTGGCGTCTGTTCCAGCAAGTACAGTGTAATGGACTGAAGAGGAGCTACTGTTCTTGTCAGTTTCCTAAGCAGAGTTGAACTAGATATGGCCCGTGTGTTTAGGAAGCACAGTTCTTTTATTCTGAGCAAGCTCAATGTTCGGACCCCATATGAACCACAGTAGAATAGAAGACTGCTCTTTTCTCAAAAGCAGAGTGTGTTTCTTGTAAGACGAGCTAGCATTTGTTTCCCAGTCCTAAATGGAGTTGAATCACATGCAGTTTTGGGTCCTACGAACAAGAGTTGTTTTCTGGTAAGGAAAGTCACTATTGTGCTCCCTTTGCTATACTCAGTGCAAATAGCACTCGCGTCTGTTCCTAGCAAGTACAGTGTATGCACTGAAGAGGAGCTACTGTTCTTGTCAGTTTCCTAAGCAGAGTTGAACTAAATATGGCCTCTGTGTGTAGGAAGCACAGTTCTTTTGTTCTGAGCAAGCTCACTTTTCAGAACCCTTAGGAAACACAGTAGAGTAGAAGAGTGCTCTTTTCTCAAAAGCAGAGTGTGTTTCTTGTAAGGCGAGCTAGCGTTTGTTTCTCAGTCCTAAATTGAGTTGAATCACATGCAGTTTCTTGTCCTATGAGCAAGAGTTGTTTTCTGGTAAGAAGAGTCACTATTGCGCTCCCATTGTCATACACAATGCAAATAGAACTGGCGTCTGTTCCCAGCATGTACAGTGTATTGGACTGAAGAGGATCTACTGTTCTTGTCAGTTTCCTAAGCAGAATTGAACTAGATATGGCCGTATTTGTAGGAAGCACAGTTCTTTTGTTCTGAGCAAACTCACTGTTCTGGCCCTATAGGAAACACAGTAGAGTAGAAGAGTGCTCTTTTCTCAAAAGGAGAATGTGTTTCTTGTAATGCGAACTAGTGTTTGTTTCCCAGTCAGAAATGGATTTGAATCCCATGCAGTTTCTGGTCCTACAAGCAAGTATTGTTTTCTGGTAAGAAGAGTCACTATTACGCTCCCATTGTCATACACAGGGCAAATAGCACTGGCGTCTGTTCCCAGCAAGTACAGTGTATTGGACTGAAGCGGAGCTACTGTTCTTGTCAGTTTCCTAAGCAGAGTTGAACTAGATATGGCCCCTGTGTGTAGGAAGCACAGTTCTTTTGTTCTGAGCAAGCTCAATGTTCGGACCCCATAGAAAACACATTAGAGTAGAAGAGTGCTCTTTTCTCAAAAGCAGAGTGTGTTTCTTGTAAGGCGAGCTAGTGTTTGTTTCCAAGTCCTAAATGGAGTTGAATCACATACAGTTTTTGGTCCTACGAGCAAGAGTTGTTTTCTGGTAAGGAAAGTCACTATTGCACTCCCATTGCCATATACAGTGTAAATAGCACTCGCGTCTGTTCCCAGCAAGTACAGTGTATTGGACTGAAGCGGAGCTACTGTTCTTGTCAGTTTCCTAAGCAGAGTTGAACTAAATATGGCCCCTGTGTGTAGGAAGCACAGTTCTTTTGTTCTGAGCAAGCTCACTTTTCAGAACCCTTAGGAAACACAGTAGAGTAGAAGAGTGCTCTTTTCTCAAAAGCAGAGTGTGTTTCTTGTAAGGCGAGCTAGCGTTTGTTTCACAGTCCTAAATGGAGTTTAAACACATGCAGTTTATTGTCCTACGAGCAAGAGTTGTTTTCTGGTAAGAAGAGTCACTATTGTGCTCCCATTGTCATACACAGGGCATATAGCACTGGCGTCTGTTCCCAGCATGTGCAGTGTATTGGACTGAAGAGGATCTACTGTTCTTGTCAGTTTCCTTAGCAGAATTGAACTAGGTATGGCTGTATTTGTATGAAGAACAGTTCTTTTGTTCTGAGCAAGCTCACTGTTCTGGTCCTATAAGAAACACAGTAGAGTAGAAGAGTGCTCTTTTCTCAAAAGCAGAGTGTGTTTCTTGTATGGCGAGCTAGTGTTTCTTTCCCAGTCAGAAATGGAGTTGAATCCCATGCAGTTTCTGGTCCTACGAGCAAGAGTTGTTTTCTGGTAAGGAAAGTCACTATTGCACTCCCATTGCCATATACAGTGCAAATAGCACTCGCATCTGTTCCCAGGAAGTACAGTGTATTGGACTGAAGCAGAGCTGCTGTTTTTGTCAGTTTGCTAAGCAGAGTTGAACTAGATATGGCCCCTGTGTGTAGGAAGCACAGTTCTTTTGTTCTGAGCAAGCTCACTGTTCGGACCACATAGGAAACACAGAAGAGTAGAAGAGTGCTCTTTTCTCAAAAGCATAGTGTGTTTCTTGTAAGGCGAGCTAGTGTTTGTTTCCCAGTCCTAAATGGAGTTGAATCCCATGCAGTTTCTGGTCCTATGAGCAAGAGTTGTTTTCTGGTAAGAAGAGTCACTATTGCGCTCCCATTGTCATACACAGGGCAAATAGAACTGGCGTCTGTTCCCAGCATGTACAGTGTATTGGACTGAAGAGGATCTACTGTTCTTGTCAGTTTCCTAAGCAGAATTGAACTAGATATGGCCGTGTTTGTAGGAAGCACAGTTCTTTTGTTCTGAGCAAACTCACTGTTCTGGCCCTATAGAAAACACAGTAGAGTAGAAGAGTGCTCTTTTCTCAAAAGGAGAATGTGTTTCTTGTAATGCGAACTAGTGTTTGTTTCCCAGTCAGAAATGGAGTTGAATCCCATGCAGTTTCTGGTCCTACGAGCAAGAGTTGTTTTCTGGTAAGAAGAGTCACTTTTACGCTCCCATTGTCATACACAGGGCAAATAGCACTGGCGTCTGTTCCTGCAAGTACAGTGTATTGGACTGAAGAGGAGCTACTGTTCTTGTCAGTTTCCTAAGCAGAGCTGAACTAGATATGGCCCCTGTGTGTAGGAAGCACAGTTCTTTTGTTCTGAGCAAGCTCAATGTTCGGACCCCATAGAAAACACATTAGAGTATAAGAGTGCTCTTTTCTCAAAAGCAGAGTGTGTTTCTTTTAAGGCGAGCTAGTGTTTGTTTCCCAGTCAGAAATGGAGTTGAATCCCATGCAGTTTCTGGTCCTACGAGCAAGAGTTGTTTTCTGGTAAGGAAAGTCACTATTGCACTCCCATTGCCATATACAGTGCAAATAGCACTCGCATCTGTTCCCAGGAAGTACAGTGTATTGGACTGAAGCAGAGCTGCTGTTTTTGTCAGTTTGCTAAGCAGAGTTGAACTAGATATGGCCCCTGTGTGTAGGAAGCACAGTTCTTTTGTTCTGAGCAAGCTCACTGTTCGGACCACATAGGAAACACAGAAGAGTAGAAGAGTGCTCTTTTCTCAAAAGCAGAGTGTGTTTCTTGTAAGGCGAGCAAGTGTTTGTTTCCCAGTCCTAAATGGAGTTGAATCCCATGCAGTTTCTGGTCCTATGAGCAAGAGTTGTTTTCTGGTAAGAAGAGTCACTATTGCGCTCCCATTTTCATACACAGGGCAAATAGCACTGGCGTCTGTTCCCAGCATGTACAGTGTATTGGACTGAAGAGGATCTACTGTTCTTGTCAGTTTCCTAAGCAGAGTTGAACTAGATATGGCCCCTGTGTGTAGGAAGCACAGTTCTTTTGTTCTGAGCAAGCTCACTGTTCGGACAACATAGGAAACACAGTTGAGTAGAAGAGTGCTCTTTTATCAAAATCAGAGTGTCTTTCTTGTAAGGCGAGCTAGTGTTTATTTCCCAGTCCTAAATGGAGTTGAATCCCATGCAGTTTCTGGTCCTACGAGCAAGAGTAGTTTTCTGATAAGAAGAGTCACTATTGTGCTCCTATTGCCATACACAGTGCAAATAGCACAAGCGTCTGTTCCCAGCAAGTACAGTGTATTGGACTGAAGAGGAGCTACTGTTTTTGTCAGTTTCCTAAGCAGAGTTGAACTAGATATGGCCAGTGTGTGTAGGAAGCACAGTTCTTTTTTCTGAGCAAGCTCAATGTTCGGACCCCATATGAATCACAGTAGAATATAAGACTGCTCTTTTCTCAAAAGCAGAGTGTGTTTCTTGTAAGGCGAGCTAGCGTTTGTTTCTCAGTCCTAAATGGAGTTGAATCACATGCAGTTTTTGGTCCTACGAGGAAGAGTTGTTTTCTGGTAAGGAAAGTCACTATTGCGCTCCCTTTGCCATACACAGGGCAAATAGCACTCGCGTCTTTTCCCAGCAAGTACAGTGGATTGAACTGAAGAGGAGCTACTGTTCTTGTCACTTTCCTAAGCAGAGTTGAACTAGATATGGCCCATGTGTGTAGGAAGCACAGTTCTTTTGTTCTCTGCAAGCTCACTGTTCGGACACCATATGAACCACAGTGAAATAGAAGACTGCTCTTTTCTCAAAAGCAGAGTGTGTTCCTTGTAAGGCGAGCTAGCGTTTGTTTCCCAGTCCTAAATGGAGTTGAATCTCATGAAGTTTTTGGTCCTACGAGCAAGAGTTGTTTACTCGTAAGCAAAGTCACTATTGTGCTCCCATTGCCATACACAGTGCAAATAGCACTCGAGTCTGTTCCCAGCAAGTACAGTGTATTGGACTGAAGAGGAGCTACTGTTCTTGTCAGTTTCCTAAGCAGAGTTGAACTAGATATGGCACATGTGTGTAGGAAGCCCAGTTCTTTTGTTCTGAGCAAGCTCAATGTTCGGACCCCATATGAACCACAGTAGAATAGAAGACTGCTCTTTTCTCAAAAGCAGAGTGTGTTTCTTGTAAGGCGAGCTAGCGTTTGTTTCCCAGTCCTAAATGGAGTTGAATCACATGCAGTTTTTGGTCCTACGAGCAAGAGTTGTTTCTAGTAAGGAAAGTCACTATTGCGCTCCCTTTGCCATACACAGTGCAAATAGCACTCGCGTCAGTTCACAGCAAGTACAGTGTATTGGACTGAAGAGGAGCTACTGTTCTTGTCAGTTTCCTAAGCAGAGTTGAACTAGATATGGCCCATGTGTGTAGGAAGCACAGTTCTTTTGTTCTGAGCAAGCTCACTGTTCGGACCCCATAGGAAACACAGTAGAGTAGAAGAGTGCTCTTTTCTCAAAAGCAGAGTGTGTTTCTTGTAAGGCGAGCTAGCGTTTGTTTCCCAGTCCTAAATGGAGTTGAATAAACATGCAGTTTCTTGTCCTACGAGCAAGAGTTGTTTTCTGGTAAAAAGAGTCACTGTTGCACTCCCATTGACATACACACGGCAAATAGCACTGGCGTCTGTTCCCAGCATGTACAGTGTACTGGACTGAAGAGGATCTACTGTTCTTGTCAGTTTACTAAGCAGAGTTGAACTAGATATGGCCCCTGTGTGTAGGAAGCACAGTTCTTTTGTTCTGAGCAAGCTCACTGTTCGGACCACATAGGAAACACAGAAGAGTAGAAGAGTGCTCTTTTCTCAAAAGCAGAGTGTGTTTCTTGTAAGGCGACCTAGTGTTTGTTCCCCAGTCAGAAATGGAGTTGAATCCCATGCAGTTTTTGTTCCTACGAGGAAGAGGTGTTTTCTGATAAGAAGAGTCACTATTGCGCTCCTATTTCTATACACAGTACAAATAGGACTTGCGTCTGTTCCCAGCTAGTACAGTGTATTGGACTGAAGAGGAGCTACCGTTCTTGTAAGTTTCCTAAGCAGAGTTGAACTAGATATGGCCCGTGTGTGTAGGAAGCACAGTTCTTTTGTTCTGAGCAAGCTCACTGTTCGGACCCCATAGGAAACACAGTAGAGTATAAGAGTGCTCTTTTCTCAAAAGCAGAGTGTGTTTCTTGTAAGGCAAGCTAGCGTTTGTTTCCCAGTACTAAATGGAGTTGAATCACATCCTGTTTTTGGTCTTACGAGCAAGAGTTGTTTTCTGGTAAGGAAAGTCACTATTGCACTCCCATTGTCAGACACAGGGCAAATAGCACTGGCGTCTGTTCCCAGCATTTACAGTGTATTGGACTGAAGAGGATCTACTGTTCTTGTCAGTTTCCTAAGCAGAATTGAACTAGATATGGCCATATTTGTAGGAAGCACAGTTCTTTTGTTCTGAGCAAACTCACTGTTCTGGCCCTATAGGAGACACAGTAGAGTAGAAGAGTGCTCTTTTCTCAAAAGCAGAGTGTTTTTCTTGTAAGGCGAGCTAGTGTTTGTTTCCAAGTCCTAAATGGAGTTGAATCACATGCAGTTTTTGGTCCTATGTGCAAGAGTTGTTTTCTGGTAAGGAAAGTCACTATTGCGCTCCCACTACCATACACAGTGCAAATAGCACTCGCATCTGTTCCCAGCAAGTACAGTGTATTGGACTGAAGAGGAGCTACTGTTCTTGTCAGTTTGCTAAGCAGAGTTGAACTAGATATGGCCCCTGTGTGTAGAAAGCACAGTTCTTTTTTTCTGAGCAAGCTCACTGTTCGGACCCCATAAAAAACACAGTAGAATAGAAGAGTGCTCTTTTCTCAGAAGCAGAGTGTGTTTCTTGTAAAGCGAGCTAGCCTTTGTTTCCCAGTCCTAAATGGAGTTGAATCACATGCAGTTTCTTGTCCTACGAGCAAGAGTCGTTTTCTGGTAAGAAGCGTCACTATTGTGCTCCCATTGTCATTCACAGGGCAAATAACACTGGCGTCTGTTCCCAGCATGTACACTGTATTGGACTGAAGAGGATCTACTGTTCTTTTCAGTTTCCTAAGCATAATTGAACTAGAAATGGCCGTATTTGTAGGAAGCACAGTTCTTTTGTTCTGAGCAAGCTCACTGTTCTGGCCCTATAGGAAACACAGTAGAGTAGAAGACTGCTCTTTTCTCAAAAGCAGAGTGTGTTTCTTGTAAGGCGAGCTAGAGTTTTTTTCCCAGTCCTTAATGGAGTTGAATCACAAGCAGTTTTTGGTCCTACGAGCAAGAGTTGTTTTGTCGTAAGCAAAGTCACTATTGTGCTCCCATTGCCATACACAGTGCAAATAGCACTCGCGTCTGTTCCCAGCAAGTACAGTGTATTGGACTGAAGAGGAGCTACTCTTCTTGTCAGTTTCCTAAGCAGAGTTGAACTACATATGGCCCGTGTGTGTAGGAAGCACAGTTCTTTTGTTCTGAGCAAGCTCAATGTTCGGAGCCCATATGAACCACAGTAGAATAGAAGACTGCTCTTTTCTCCAAAACAGAGTGTGTTTCTTGTAAGGCGAGCTAGCGTTTGTTTCCCAGTCCTAAATGGAGTTGAATCACATGCAGTTTTTGGTCCTACGAGCAAGAGTTGTTTTCTGGTAAGGAAAGTCACTATTGCGCTCCCTTTGCCATACACAGTGCAAATAGCACTCGCGTCTGTTCCCAGCAAGTACAGTGTATTGGACTGAAGAGGAGCTACTGTTCTTGTCAGTTTCCTAAGCAGAGTTGAACTAGATATGGCCCATCTGTGTAGGAAGCACAGTTCTTTTTTTTCTGAGCAAGCTCACTGTTCGGTCACCATAGGAAACACAGTAGAGTAGAAGAGTGCTCTTTTCTCAAAAGCAGAGTGTGTTTCTTGTAAAGCGAGCTAGCCTTTGTTTCCCAGTCCTAAATGGAGTTGAATCACATGCAGTTTTTGGTCCTATGAGCAAGAGTTGTTTTCTGGTAAGGAAAGTGACTCTTGCGCTCCCCTTGGCATACACAGTGCAAACAGCACTGGCGTCTGTTCCCAGAGAGTACAGTGTATTGGACTGAAGCGGAGCTACCATTCTTGTCAGTTTCCTAAGCAGAGTTGAACTAGATATGGCCCGTGTGTGTAGGAAGCACAGTTCTCTTGTTTGAGCAAGCTCACTGTTCGGATCCCATAGGAAACACAGTAGAGTATAAGAGTGCTCTTTTCTCAAAAGCAGAGTGTGTTTCTTATAAGGCAAGCTAGCATTTGTTTCCAATTCCTAAATGGAGTTGAATCATATGCATTTTTTGGTCCTAGGAGCAAGAGTTGTTTTCTGGTAAGGAAAGACACTATTGTGCTCCCATTGTCATACACAGGGCAAATAGCACTCACGTCTGTTCCCAGCAAGTACAGTGTATTGCACTGAAGAGGAGCTACTGTTCTTGTCAGTTTCCTAAGCAGAGTTGAACTAGATATGGCCCCTGTGTGTAGGAAACACAGTTCTTTTGTTCTGAGCAAGCTCACTATTCGGACCCCATAGGAAACACATTGGAGTAGAAGAGTGCTCTTTTCTCAAAAGGAGAGTGTGTTTCTTGTAATGAGAGCTAGTGTTTGTTTCCCAGTCCTAAATGGAGTTGAATCCCAACAGTTTCTGGTCCTACGAGCAAGAGTTGTTTTCTGGTAAGAAGAGTCACTATTGTGCTCCCATTGTCATATACAGGGCAAATAGCACTGGCGTCTGTTCCCAGCAAGTACAGTGTATTGGACAGAAGAGGAGCTACTGCTCTTGTCAGTTTCCTAAGCAGAGTTGAACTAGATATGGCCCGTGTGTGGAGAAAGCACAGTTCTTTTGTTCTGAGCAAGCTCAATGTTCGGACCCCATATGAACCACAGTAGAATAGAAGACTGCTCTTTTCTCAAAAGCAGAGTGTGTTTCTTGTAAGGCGAGCTAGAGTTTGTTTCCCAGTCCTAAATGGAGTTGAATCACATGCAGTTTTTGGTCCTATGAGCAAGAGTTGTTTTCTCGTAAGCAAAGTCACTATTGTGCTCCCATTGCCATACACAGTGCAAATAGCACTCGCGTCTGTTCCCAACAAGTACAGTGTATTGGACTGAAGAGGAGCTACTGTTCTTGTCAGTTTCCTAAGCAGAGTTGAACTACATATGGCCCGTGTGAGTCGGAAGCACAGTTCTTTTGTTCTGAGCAAGCTCAATGTTCGGACCCCATATGAACCACAGTAGAATAGAAGACTGCTCTTTTCTCAAAAACAGAGTGTGTTTCTTGTAAGGCGAGCTAGCGTTTGTTTCCCAGTCCTAAATGGAGTTGAATCACATGCAGTTTTTGGTCCTACCAGCAAGAGTTGTTTTCTGGTAAGGAAAGTCACTATTGTGCTCCCTTTGCCATACACAGTGCAAATAGCACTCACGTCTGTTCCCAGCAAGTACAGTGTATTGGACTGAAGAGGAGCTACTGTTCTTGTCAGTTTCCTAATTAGAGTTGAACTAGATATGGCCCATGTGTGTAGGAAGCACAGTTCTTTTTTTCTGAACAAGCTCACTGTTCGGACCCCATAGGAAACACAGTAGAGTAGAAGAGTGCTCTTTTCTCAAAAGCAGAGTGTGTTTCTTGTAAAGCGAGCTAGCCTTTGTTTCCCAGTCCTAAATGGAGTTGAATCACATGCAGTTTCTTGTCCTACGAGCAAGAGTTGTTTTCTGGTAAGAAGAGTAACTATTGCGCTCCCATTGTCATACACAGGGCAAATAGCACTGGCGTCTGTTCCCAGCATGTACAGTGTATTTGACTGAAGAGGATCTACTGTTCTTGTCAGTTTCCTAAGCAGAATTGAACTAGATATGGCCGTATTTGTAGGAAGCACAGTTCTTTTGTTCTGAGCAAACTCACTGTTCTGGCTCTATAGGAGACACAGTAGAGTAGAAGAGTGCTCTTTTCTCAAAAACAGAGTGTGTTTCTTGTAAGGCGAGCTAGCGTTTGTTTCCCAGTCCTAAATGGAGTTGAATCACATGCAGTTTTTGGTCCTATGTGCAAGAGTTGTTTTCTGGTAAGGAAAGTCACTATTGAGCTCCCACTTCCATACACAGTGCAAATAGCACTCGCATCTGTTCCAAGCAAGTACAGTGTATTGGACTGAAGAGGAGCTATTGTTCTTGTCAGTTTGCTAAGCAGAGTTGAACTAGATATGGCCCCTGTGTATAGGAAGCACAGTTCTTTTGTTCTGAGCAAGCTCACTGTTCGGACCACATAGGAAACACAGAAGAGTAAAAGAGTGCTCTTTTCTCAAAAGCAGAGTGTGTTTCTTGTAAGGCGAGCTACCGTTTGTTTCCCAGTCCTAAATGGAGTTGAATCACATGCAGTTTTTGGTCCTACGAGCAAGAGATGTTTCTGGTAAGGAAATTCACTATTGCGTTCCCATTTCCATACACATTGCAAATAGCACCTGCGTCTGTTCCAGCAAGTACAGTGTATTGGACTGAGGCGGAGCTACTGTTCTTGTCAGTTTCCTAAGCAGAGTTGAACTAGATATGGCCTGTGTGTGTAGGAAGCACAGTTCTTTTATTCTGAGCAAGCTCAATGTTCGGACCCCATAGGAAACACAGTAGAATAGAAGACTGCTCTTTTCTCAAAAGCAGAGTGTGTTTCTTGTAAGGCGAGCTAGCGTTTGTTTCCCAGTCCTAAATGGAGTTGAATCACATGCAGTTTTTGTTCCTACGAACAAGAGTTGTTTTCTGGTAAGGAAAGTCACTATTGTGCTCCCTTTGCCATACACAGTGCAAATAGCACTCGCGTCTGTTCCTAGCAAGTACAGTGTATTGCACTGAAGAGGAGCTACTGTTTTTGTCAGTTTCCTAAGCAGAGTTGAACTAGATATGGCCCCTGTGTGTAGGAAGCACAATTCTTTTGTTCTGAGCAAGCTCACTTTTTGGAACCCTTAGGAAACACAGTAGAGTAGAAGAGTGCTCTTTTCTCAAAAGCAGAGTGTGTTTCTTGTAAGGCGAGCTAGTGTTTGTTTCCCAGTCAGAAATGGAGTTGAATCCCATGCAGTTTCTGGTCCTACGAGCAAGAGTTGTTTTCTGGTAAGGAAAGTCACTATTGCACTCCCATTGCCATATACAGTGCAAATAGCACTCGCATCTGTTCCCAGGAAGTACAGTGTATTGGACTGAAGCAGAGCTGCTGTTTTTGTCAGTTTGCTAAGCAGAGTTGAACTAGATATGGCCCCTGTGTGTAGGAAGCACAGTTCTTTTGTTCTGAGCAAGCTCACTGTTCGGACCACATAGGAAACACAGAAGAGTAGAAGAGTGCTCTTTTCTCAAAAGCAGAGTGTGTTTCTTGTAAGGCGAGCTAGTGTTTGTTTCCCAGTCCTAAATGGAGTTGAATCCCATGCAGTTTCTGGTCCTATGAGCAAGAGTTGTTTTCTGGTAAGAAGAGTCACTATTGCGCTCCCATTTTCATACACAGGGCAAATAGCACTGGCGTCTGTTCCCAGCAAGTACAGTGTATTGGACTGAAGAGGATCTACTGTTCTTGTCAGTTTCCTAAGCAGAGTTGAACTAGATATGGCCCCTGTGTGTAGGAAGCACAGTTCTTTTGTTCTGAGCAAGCTCACTGTTCGGACAACATAGGAAACACAGTTGAGTAGAAGAGTGCTCTTTTATCAAAATCAGAGTGTCTTTCTTGTAAGGCGAGCTAGTGTTTATTTCCCAGTCCTAAATGGAGTTGAATCCCATGCAGTTTCTGGTCCAAGAAGCAAGATTAGTTTTCTGATAAGAAGAGTCACTATTGTGCTCCTATTGCCATACACAGTGCAAATAGCACTCGCGTCTGTTCCCAGCAAGTACAGTGTATTGGACTGAAGAGGAGCTACTGTTTTTGTCAGTTTCCTAAGCAGAGTTGAACTAGATATGGCCAGTGTGTGTAGGAAGCACAGTTCTTTTTTCTGAGCAAGCTCAATGTTCGGACCCCATATGAATCACAGTAGAATAGAAGACTGCTCTTTTCTCAAAAGCAGAGTGTGTTTCTTGTAAGGCGAGCTAGCGTTTGTTTCTCAGTCCTAAATGGAGTTGAATCACATGCAGTTTTTGGTCCTACGAGCAAGAGTTGTTTTCTGGTAAGGAAAGTCACTATTGCGCTCCTTTGCCATACACAGGGCAAATAGCACTCGCGTCTTTTCCCAGCAAGTACAGTGGATTGAACTGAAGAGGAGCTACTGTTCTTGTCACTTTCCTAAGCAGAGTTGAACTAGATATGGCCCATGTGTGTAGGAAGCACAGTTCTTTTGTTCTCTGCAAGCTCACTGTTCGGACACCATATGAACCACAGTGAAATAGAAGACTGCTCTTTTCTCAAAAGCAGAGTGTGTTCCTTGTAAGGCGAGCTAGTGTTTGTTTCCCAGTCCTAAATGGAGTTGAATCTCATGAAGTTTTTGGTCCTACGAGCAAGAGTTGTTTACTCGTAAGCAAAGTCACTATTGTGCTCCCATTGCCATACACAGTGCAAATAGCACTCGCGTCTGTTCCCAGCAAGTACAGTGTATTGGACTGAAGAGGAGCTACTGTTCTTGTCAGTTTCCTAAGTAGAGTTGAACTAGATATGTCCCGTGTGTGTAGGAAGCACAGTTCTTTTGTTCTGAGCAAGCTCAATGTTCGGACCCCATATGAACAACAGTAGAATAGAAGACTGCTCCTTTTTCTCAAAAGCAGAGTGTGGTTCTTGTAAGGCGAGCTAGAGTTTGTTTCCCAGTCCTAAATGGAGTTGAATCTCATGCAGTTTTTGGTCCTACGAGCAAGAGTTTTTTTTCTCGTAATCAAAGTCACTATTGCGCTCCCATTGCCATACACAGTGCAAATAGCACTCGCGTCTGTTCCCAGCAAGTACAGTGTATTGGACTGAAGAGGAGCTACTGTTCTTGTCAGTTTCCTAAGCAGAGTTGAACTAGATATGGCACATGTGTGTAGGAAGCCCAGTTCTTTTGTTCTGAGCAAGCTCAATGTTCGGACCCCATATGAACCACAGTAGAATAGAAGACTGCTCTTTTCTCAAAAGCAGAGTGTGTTTCTTGTAAGGCGAGCTAGCGTTTGTTTCCCAGTCCTAAATGGAGTTGAATCACATGCAGTTTCTTGTCCTATGAGCAAGAATTGTTTTCTGGTAAGAAGAGTCACTATTGCGCTCCCATTGTCATACACAGGGCAAATAGAACTGGCGTCTGTTCCCAGCATGTACAGTGTATTGGACTGAAGAGGATCTACTGTTCTTGTCAGTTTCCTAAGCAGAATTGAAGTAGATATGGCCCGTATTTGTAGGAAGCACAGTTCTTTTGTTCTGAGCAAACTCACTGTTCTGGCCCTATAGGAAACACAGTAGAGTAGAAGAGTGCTCTTTTCTCAAAAGGAGAATGTGTTTCTTGTAATGCGAACTAGTGTTTGTTTCCCAGTCAGAAATGGAGTTGAATCCCATGCAGTTTCTGGTCCTACGAGCAAGAGTTGTTTTCTGGTAAGAAGAGTCACTTTTATGCTCCCATTGTCATACACAGGGCAAATAGCACTGGCGTCTGTTCCCAGCAAGTACAGTGTATTGGACTGAAGCGGAGCTACTGTTCTTGTCAGTTTCCTAAGCAGAGCTGAACTAGATATGGCACATGTGTGTAGGAAGCACAGTTCTTTTGTTCTGAGCAAGCACAATGTTCGGACCCCATAGAAAACACATTAGAGTAGAAGAGTGCTCTTTTCTCAAAAGTAGAGTGTGTTTCTTGTAAGGCGAGCTAGTGTTTGTTTACAAGTCCTAAATGGAGTTGAATCACATACAGTTTTTGTTCCTACGAGCAAGAGTTGTTTTCTGGTAAGGAAAGTCTCTATTGCACTCCCATTGCCATACACAGTTCAAATAGCACTCGTGTCTGTTCCCAGCAAGAACAGTGTATTGGACTGAAGAGGAGCTACTGTTCTTGTCAGTTTCCTAAGCAGAGTTGAACTAGATATGGCCCCTGTGTGTAGGAAGCACAGTTCTTTTGTTCTGAGCAAGCTCAGTGTTCGGACCCCATATGAACCACAGTAGAATAGAAGACTGCTCTTTTCTCAAAAGCAGAGTATGTTTCTTGTAAGGCGAGCTAGAGTTTGTTTCCCAGTCCTAAATGGAGTTGAATCACATGCAGTTTTTGGTCCTAAGAGCAAGAGTTGTTTTCTCGTAAGCAAAGTACACTATTGCGCTCCCTTTGCCATACACAGTGCAAATAGCACTGGCGTCTGTTCCAGCAAGTACAGTGTATTGGACTGAAGAGGAGCTACTGTTCTTGTCAGTTTCCTAAGCAGAGTTGAACTAGATATGGCCCGTGTGTTTAGGAAGCACAGTTCTTTTATTCTGAGCAAGCTCAATGTTCGGACCCATATGAACCACAGTAGAATAGATGACTGCTCTTTTCTCAAAAGCAGAGTGTGTTTCTTGTAAGGCGAGCTAGCGTTTGTTTCTCGTCCTAAATGGAGTTGAATCACATGCAGTTTCTTGTCCTATGAGCAAGAGTTGTTTTCTGGTAAGAAGAGTCACTATTGCGCTCCCATTGTCATACACAGGGCAAATAGAACTGGCGTCTGTTCCCAGCATGTACAGTGTATTGGACTGAAGAGGATCTACTGTTCTTGTCAGTTTCCTAAGCAGAATTGAACTAGATATGGCCGTATTTGTAGGAAGCACAGTTCTTTTGTTCTGAGCAAACTCACTGTTTTGGCCCTATAGGAAACACAGTAGAGTAGAAGAGTGCTCTTTTCTCAAAAGGAGAATGTGTTTCTTGTAATGCGAACTAGTGTTTGTTTCCCAGTCAGAAATGGAGTTGAATCCCATGCAGTTTCTGGTCCTCCGAGCAAGAGTTGTTTTCTAGTAAGAAGAATCACTTTTACGCTCCCATTGTCATACACAGGGCAAATAGCACTGGCGTCTGTTCCCAGCAAGTACAGTGAATTGGACTGAAGCGGAGCTACTGTTCTTGTCAGTTTCCTAAGCAGAGCTGAACTAGATATGGCCCCTGTGTGTAGGAAGCACAGTTCTTTTGTTCTGAGCAAGCTCAATGTTCGGACCCCATAGAAAACACATTAGAGTAGAAGAGTGCTCTTTTCTCAAAAGCAGAGTGTTTTTCTTGTAAGGCGAGCTAGCGTTTGTTTCTCCGTCCTAAATGGAGTTGAATCACATGCAGTTTTTGGTCCTACGAGCAAGAGTTGTTTTCTGGTAAGGAAAGTCACTATTCCGCTCCCTTTGCCATACACAGGGCAAATAGCACTCGCGTCTTTTCCCAGCAAGTACAGTGGATTGAACTGAAGAGGAGCTACTGTTCTTGTCACTTTCCTAAGCAGAGTTGAACTAGATATGGCCCATGTGTGTAGGAAGCACAGTTCTTTTGTTCTCTGCAAGCTCACTGTTTGGACACCATATGAACCACAGTGAAATAGAAGACTGCTCTTTTCTCAAAAGCAGAGTGTGTTTCTTGTAAGGCGAGCTAGCGTTTGTTTCCCAGTCCTAAATGGAGTTGAATCTCATGCAGTTTTTGGTCCTACGAGCAAGAGTTGTTTACTTGTAAGCAAAGTCACTATTGTGCTCCCATTGCCATACACAGTGCAAATAGCACTCGCGTCTGTTCCCAGCAAGTACAGTGTATTGGACTGAAGAGGAGCTTCTGTTCTTGTCAGTTTCCTAAGCAGAGTTGAACTAGATATGTCCCGTGTGTGTAGGAAGCACAATTCTTTTGTTCTGAGTAAGCTCAATGTTCGGACCCCATATGAACAATAGTAGAATAGAAGACTGCTCCTTTTTCTCAAAAGCAGAGTGTGGTTCTTGTAAGGCGAGCTAGAGTTTGTTTCCCAGTCCTAAATGGAGTTGAATCTCATGCAGTTTTTGGTCCTACGAGCAAGAGTTGTTTTCTCGTAATCAAAGTCACTATTGCGCTCCCATTGCCATACACAGTGCAAATAGCACTCGCGTCTGTTCCCAGCAAGTACAGTGTATTGGACTGAAGAGGAGCTACTGTTCTTGTCAGTTTCCTAAGCAGAGTTGAACTAGATATGGCACATGTGTGTAGGAAGCCCAGTTCTTTTGTTCTGAGCAAGCTCAATGTTCGGACCCCATATGAACCACAGTAGAATAGAAGACTGCTCTTTTCTCAAAAGCAGAGTGTGTTTCTTGTAAGGCGAGCTAGCGTTTGTTTCCCAGTCCTAAATGGAGTTGAATCACATGCAGTTTTTGGTCCTACGAGCAAGAGTTGTTTTCTGGTAAGGAAAGTCACTATTGCGCTCCCTTTGCCATACACAGTGCAAATAGCACTCGCGTCAGTTCACAGCAAGTACAGTGTATTGGACTGAAGAGGAGCTACTGTTCTTGTCAGTTTCCTAAGCAGAGTTGAACTAGATATGGCCCATGTGTGTAGGAAGCACAGTTCTTTTGTTCTGAGCAAGCTCACTGTTCGGACCCCATAGGAAACACAGTAGAGTAGAAGAGTGCTCTTTTCTCAAAAGCAGAGTGTGTTTCTTGTAAGGCGAGCTAGCGTTTGTTTCCCAGTCCTAAATGGAGTTGAATCACATGCAGTTTCTTGTCCTACGAGCAAGAGTTGTTTTCTGGTAAAAAGAGTCACTGTTGCACTCCCATTGTCATACACACGGCAAATAGCACTGGCGTCTGTTCCCAGCATGTACAGTGTATTGGACTGAAGAGGATCTACTGTTCTTGTCAGTTTGCTAAGCAGAGTTGAACTAGATATGGCCCCTGTGTGTAGGAAGCACAGTTCTTTTGTTCTGAGCAAGCTCACTGTTCGGACCACATAGGAAACACAGAAGAGTAGAAGAGTGCTCTTTTCTCAAAAGCAGAGTGTGTTTCTTGTAAGGCGAGCTAGTGTTTGTTCCCCAGTCAGAAATGGAGTTGAATCCCATGCAGTTTTTGTTCCTACGAGGAAGAGATGTTTTCTGATAAGAAGAGTCACTATTGCGCTCCTATTTCTATACACAGTACAAATAGGCCTTGCGTCTGTTCCCAGGTAGTACAGTGTATTGGACTGAAGAGGAGCTACCGTTCTCGTCAGTTTCCTAAGCAGAGTTGAACTAGATATGGCCCGTGTGTGTAGGAAGCACAGTTCTTTTGTTCTGAGCAAGCTCACTGTTCGGACCCCATAGGAAACACAGTAGAGTATAAGAGTGCTCTTTTCTCAAAAGCAGAGTGTGTTTCTTGTAAGGCAAGCTAGCGTTTGTTTCCCAGTACTAAATGGAGTTGAATCACATCCTGTTTTTGGTCTTACGAGCAATTTTGTTTTCTGGTAAGGAAAGTCACTATTGCACTCCCATTGTCAGACACAGGGCAAATAGCACTGGCGTCTGTTCCCAGCATGTACAGTGTATTGGACTGAAGAGGATCTACTGTTCTTGTCAGTTTCCTAAGCAGAATTGAACTAGATATGGCCGTATTTGTAGGAAGCACAGTTCTTTTGTTCTGAGCAAGCTCAATGTTCGGACCCCATATGAACCACAGTAGAATAGAAGACTGCTCTTTTCTCAAAAACAGAGTGTGTTTCTTGTAAGGCGAGCTAGCGTTTGTTTCCCAGTCCTAAATGGAGTTGAATCACATGCAGTTTTTGGTCCTACGAGCAAGAGTTGTTTTCTGGTAAGGAAAGTCACTATTGAGCTCCCTTTGCCATACACAGTGCAAATAGCACTCGCGTCTGTTCCCAGCAAGTACAGTGTATTGGACTGAAGAGGAGTTACTGTTCTTGTCAGTTTCCTAAGCAGAGTTGAACTAGATATGGCCCATGTGTGTAGGAAGCACAGTTCTTTTGTTCTGAGCAAGCTCACTGTTCGGACCCCATAGGAAACACATTGGAGTAGAAGAGTGCTCTTTTCTCAAAAGGAGAGTGTGTTTCTTGTAATGAGAGCTAGTGTTTGTTTCCCAGTCCTAAATGGAGTTGAATCCCATGCAGTTTCTGGTCCTACGAGCAAGAGTTGTTTTCTGGTAAGAAGAGTCACTATTGTGCTCCCATTGTCATATACAGGGCAAATAGCACTGGCGTCTGTTCCCAGCAAGTACAGTGTATTGGACTGAAGCAGAGCTACTGTTCTTGTCAGTTTCCTAAGCAGATGTGAACTAGATATGGCCCCTGTGTGTAGGAAGCACAGTTTTTTTGTTCTGAGCAAGCTCACTGTTCGGACCCCACAGAAAACACATTAGAGTAGAAGAGTGCTCTTTTCTCAAAAGCAGAGTGTGTTTCTTGTAAGGTGAGCTAGCGTTTGTTTCCCAGTCCTAAATGGAGTTGAATCACATACAGTTTTTGGTCCTACGAGCAAGAGTTGATTTCTGGTAATTAAAGTCACTATTGCACTCCCATTGCCATAGACAATACAAGTAGCACTCGTGTCTGTTCCCAGCAAGTACAGTGTATTGGACAGAAGAGGAGCTACTGTTCTTGTCAGTTTCCTAAGCAGAGTTGAACTAGATATGGCCCGTGTGTGGAGAAAGCACAGTTCTTTTGTTCTGAGCAAGCTCAATGTTCGGACACCATATGAACCACAGTAGAATAGAAGACTGCTCTTTTCTCAAAAGCAGAGTGTGTTTCTTGTAAGGCGAGCTAGAGTTTGTTTCCCAGTCCTAAATGGAGTTGAATCACATGCAGTTTTTGGTCCTATGAGCAAGAGTTGTTTTCTCGTAAGCAAAGTCACTATTGTGCTCCCATTGCCATACACAGTGCAAATAGCACCCGCGTCTGTTCCCAGCAAGTACAGTGTATTGGACTGAAGAGGAGCTACTCCTCTTGTCAGTTTCCTAAGCAGAGTTGAACTACATATGGCCCGTGTGTGTCGGAAGCACAGTTCTTTTGTTCTGAGCAAGCTCAATGTTCGGACCCCATATGAACCACAGTAGAATAGAAGACTGCTCTTTTCTCAAAAACAGAGTGTGTTTCTTGTAAGGCGAGCTAGCGTTTGTTTCCCAGTCCTAAATGGAGTTGAATCACATGCAATTTTTGGTCCTATGAGCAAGAGTTGTTTTCTGGTAAGGAAAGTCACTATTGTGCTCCGTTTGCCATACACAGTGCAAATAGCACTCACGTCTGTTCCCAGCAAGTACAGTGTATTGGACTGAAGAGGAGCTACTGTTCTTGTCAGTTTCCTAATTAGAGTTGAACTAGATATGGCCCATGTGTGTAGGAAGCACAGTTCTTTTTTTCTGAACAAGCTCACTGTTCGGACCCCATAGGAAACACAGTAGAGTAGAAGAGTGCTCTTTTCTCAAAAGCAGAGTGTGTTTCTTGTAAAGCGAGCTAGCCTTTGTTTCCCAGTCCTAAATGGAGTTGAATCACATGCAGTTTCTTGTCCTACGAGCAAGAGTTGTTTTCTTGTAAGAAGAGTAACTATTGCGCTCCCATTGTCATACACAGGGCAAATAGCACTGGCGTCTGTTCCCAGCATGTACAGTGTATTTGGAAGAGGATCTACTGTTCTTGTCAGTTTCCTAAGCAGAATTGAACTAGATATGGCCGTATTTGTAGGAAGCACAGTTCTTTTGTTCTGAGCAAACTCACTGTTCTGGCTCTATAGGAGACACAGTAGAGTAGAAGAGTGCTCTTCTCTCAAAAACAGAGTGTGTTTCTTGTAAGGCGAGCTAGCGTTTGTTTCCCAGTCCTAAATGGAGTTGAATCAGATGCAGTTTTTGGTCCTATGTGCAAGAGTTGTTTTCTGGTAAGGAAAGTCACTATTGAGCTCCCACTTCCATACACAGTGCAAATAGCACTCGCATCTGTTCCCAGCAAGTACAGTGTATTGGACTGAAGAGGAGCTACTGTTCTTGTCAGTTTGCTAAGCAGAGTTGAACTAGATATGGCCCCTGTGTATAGGAAGCACAGTTCTTTTGTTCTGAGCAAGCTCACTGTTCGGACCACATAGGAAACACAGAAGAGTAAAAGAGTGCTCTTTTCTCAAAAGCAGAGTGTGTTTCTTGTAAGGCGAGCTACCGTTTGTTTCCCAGTCCTAAATGGAGTTGAATCACATGCAGTTTTTGGTCCTACGAGCAAGAGTTGTTTCTGGTAAGGAAATTCACTATTGCGTTCCCATTTCCATACACATTGCAAATAGCACTGGCGACTGTTCCAGCAAGTACAGTGTATTGGACTGAGGCGGAGCTACTGTTCTTGTCAGTTTCCTAAGCAGAATTGAACTAGATATGGCCTGTGTGTGTAGGAAGCACAGTTCTTTTATTCTGAGCAAGCTCAATGTTCGGACCCCATATGAACCACAGTAGAATAGAAGGCTGCTCTTTTCTCAAAAGCAGAGTGTGTTTCTTGTAAGGTGAGCTTGCGTTTGTTTCCCAGTCCTAAATGGAGTTGAATCACATGCAGTTTTTGTTCCTACGAACAAGAGTTGTTTTCTGGTAAGGAAAGTCACTATTGTGCTCCCTTTGCCATACACAGTGCAAATAGCACTCGCGTCTGTTCCTAGCAAGTACAGTGTATTGCACTGAAGAGGAGCTACTGTTCTTGTCAGTTTCCTAAGCAGAGTTGAACTAGATATGGCCCCTGTGTGTAGGAAGCACAGTTCTTTTGTTCTGAGCAAGCTCACTTTTTGGAACCCTTAGGAAACACAGTAGAGTAGAAGAGTGCTCTTTTCTCAAAAGCAGAGTGTGTTTCTTGTAAGACGAGCTAGCGTTTGTTTCCCAGTCCTAAATGGAGTTGAATCACATGCAGTTTCTTGACCTATGAGCAAGACTTGTTTTCTGGTAAGAAGAGTCACTATTGCGCTCCCAACGTCATACACTGGGCAAATAGAACTGGCGTCTGTTCCCAGCATGTACAGTGTATTGGACTGAAGAGGATCTACTGTTCTTGTCAGTTTCCTAAGCAGAGTTGAACTAGATATGGCCCCTGTGTGTAGGAAGCACAGTTCTTTTGTTCTGAGCAAACTCACTGTTCTGGCCCTATAGGAAACACAGTAGAGTAGAAGAGTGCTCTTTTCTCAAAAGGAGAATGTGTTTCTTGTAATGCGAACTAGTGTTTGTTTCCCAGTCAGAAATGGAGTTGAATCCCATGCAGTTTCTGGTCCTACGAGCAAGAGTTGTTTTCTGGTAAGACTAGTCACTTTTACGCTCCCATTGTCGTACACAGGGCAAATAGCACTGGCGTCTGTTCCCAGCAAGTACAGTGTATTGGACTGAAGCGGAGCTACTGTTCTTGTCAGTTTCCTAAGCAGAGCTGAACTAGATATGGCCAGTGTGTGTAGGAAGCACAGTTCTTTTGTTCTGAGCAAGCTCAATGTTCGGACCCCATAGAAAACACATTAAAGTAGAAGAGTGCTCTTTTCTCAAAAGTAGAGTGTGTTTCTTGTAAGGCGAGCTAGTGTTTGTTTACAAGTCCTAAATGGAGTTGAATCACATACAGTTTTTGGTCCTTTGAGCAAGAGTTGTTTTCTGGTAAGGAAAGTCACTATTGCACTCCCATTGCCATACACAGTTCAAATAGCGCTCGTGTCTGTTCCCAGCAAGTACAGTGTATTGGACTGAAGAGGAGCTACTGTTCTTGTCAGTTTCCTAAGCAGAGTTGAACTAGATATGGCCCCTGTGTGTAGGAAGCACAGTTCTTTTGTTCTGAGCAAGCTCAGTGTTCGGACCCCATATGAACCACAGTAGAATAGAAGACTGCTCTTGTCTCAAAAGCAGAGTGTGTTTCTTGTAAGGCGAGCTAGAGTTTGTTTCCCAGTCCTAAATGGAGTTGAATCACATGCAGTTTTTGGTCCTAAGAGCAAGAGTTGTTTTCTCGTAAGCAAAGTACACTATTGTGCTCCCATTGCCATACACAGTGCAAATAGCACTCGCGTCTGTTCCCAGCAAGTACAGTGTATTGGACTGAAGAGGAGCTACTCTTCTTGTCAGTTTCCTAAGCAGAGTTGAACTACATATGGCCCGTGTGTGTCGGAAGCACAGTTCTTTTGTTCTGAGCAAGCTCAATGTTCGGACCCCCTATGAACAACAGTAGAATAGAAGACTGCTCCTTTTTCTCAAAAGCAGAGTGTGGTTCTTGTAAGGCGAGCTAGAGTTTGTTTCCCAGTCCTAAATGGAGTTGAATCTCATGCAGTTTTTGGTCCTACGAGCAAGAGTTGTTTTCTCGTAATCAAAGTCACTATTGCGCTCCCATTGCCATACACAGTGCAAATAGCACTCGCGTCTGTTCCCAGCAAGTACAGTGTATTGGACTGAAGAGGAGCTACTGTTCTTGTCAGTTTCCTAAGCAGAGTTGAACTAGATATGGCACATGTGTGTAGGAAGCCCAGTTCTTTTGTTCTGAGCAAGCTCAATGTTCGGACCCCATATGAACCACAGTAGAATAGAAGACTGCTCTTTTCTCAAAAGCAGAGTGTGTTTCTTGTAAGGCGAGCTAGCGTTTGTTTCCCAGTCCTAAATGGAGTTGAATCACATGCAGTTTTTGGTCCTACGAGCAAGAGTTGTTTTCTGGTAAGGAAAGTCACTATTGCGCTCCCTTTGCCATACACAGTGCAAATAGCACTCGCGTCAGTTCACAGCAAGTACAGTGTATTGGACTGAAGAGGAGCTACTGTTCTTGTCAGTTTCCTAAGCAGAGTTGAACTAGATATGGCCCATGTGTGTAGGAAGCACAGTTCTTTTGTTCTGAGCAAGCTCACTGTTCGGACCCCATAGGAAACACAGTAGAGTAGAAGAGTGCTCTTTTCTCAAAAGCAGAGTGTGTTTCTTGTAAGGCGAGCTAGCGTTTGTTTCCCAGTCCTAAATGGAGTTGAATCACATGCAGTTTCTTGTCCTACGAGCAAGAGTTGTTTTCTGGTAAAAAGAGTCACTGTTGCACTCCCATTGTCATACACACGGCAAATAGCACTGGCGTCTGTTCCCAGCATGTACAGTGTATTGGACTGAAGAGGATCTACTGTTCTTGTCAGTTTGCTAAGCAGAGTTGAACTAGATATGGCCCCTGTGTGTAGGAAGCACAGTTCTTTTGTTCTGAGCAAGCTCACTGTTCGGACCACATAGGAAACACAGAAGAGTAGAAGAGTGCTCTTTTCTCAAAAGCAGAGTGTGTTTCTTGTAAGGCGAGCTAGTGTTTGTTCCCCAGTCAGAAATGGAGTTGAATCCCATGCAGTTTTTGTTCCTACGAGGAAGAGATGTTTTCTGATAAGAAGAGTCACTATTGCGCTCCTATTTCTATACACAGTACAAATAGGCCTTGCGTCTGTTCCCAGGTAGTACAGTGTATTGGACTGAAGAGGAGCTACCGTTCTCGTCAGTTTCCTAAGCAGAGTTGAACTAGATATGGCCCGTGTGTGTAGGAAGCACAGTTCTTTTGTTCTGAGCAAGCTCACTGTTCGGACCCCATAGGAAACACAGTAGAGTATAAGAGTGCTCTTTTCTCAAAAGCAGAGTGTGTTTCTTGTAAGGCAAGCTAGCGTTTGTTTCCCAGTACTAAATGGAGTTGAATCACATCCTGTTTTTGGTCTTACGAGCAATTTTGTTTTCTGGTAAGGAAAGTCACTATTGCACTCCCATTGTCAGACACAGGGCAAATAGCACTGGCGTCTGTTCCCAGCATGTACAGTGTATTGGACTGAAGAGGATCTACTGTTCTTGTCAGTTTCCTAAGCAGAATTGAACTAGATATGGCCGTATTTGTAGGAAGCACAGTTCTTTTGTTCTGAGCAAGCTCAATGTTCGGACCCCATATGAACCACAGTAGAATAGAAGACTGCTCTTTTCTCAAAAACAGAGTGTGTTTCTTGTAAGGCGAGCTAGCGTTTGTTTCCCAGTCCTAAATGGAGTTGAATCACATGCAGTTTTTGGTCCTACGAGCAAGAGTTGTTTTCTGGTAAGGAAAGTCACTATTGAGCTCCCTTTGCCATACACAGTGCAAATAGCACTCGCGTCTGTTCCCAGCAAGTACAGTGTATTGGACTGAAGAGGAGTTACTGTTCTTGTCAGTTTCCTAAGCAGAGTTGAACTAGATATGGCCCATGTGTGTAGGAAGCACAGTTCTTTTGTTCTGAGCAAGCTCACTGTTCGGACCCCATAGGAAACACATTGGAGTAGAAGAGTGCTCTTTTCTCAAAAGGAGAGTGTGTTTCTTGTAATGAGAGCTAGTGTTTGTTTCCCAGTCCTAAATGGAGTTGAATCCCATGCAGTTTCTGGTCCTACGAGCAAGAGTTGTTTTCTGGTAAGAAGAGTCACTATTGTGCTCCCATTGTCATATACAGGGCAAATAGCACTGGCGTCTGTTCCCAGCAAGTACAGTGTATTGGACTGAAGCAGAGCTACTGTTCTTGTCAGTTTCCTAAGCAGATGTGAACTAGATATGGCCCCTGTGTGTAGGAAGCACAGTTTTTTTGTTCTGAGCAAGCTCACTGTTCGGACCCCACAGAAAACACATTAGAGTAGAAGAGTGCTCTTTTCTCAAAAGCAGAGTGTGTTTCTTGTAAGGTGAGCTAGCGTTTGTTTCCCAGTCCTAAATGGAGTTGAATCACATACAGTTTTTGGTCCTACGAGCAAGAGTTGATTTCTGGTAATTAAAGTCACTATTGCACTCCCATTGCCATAGACAATACAAGTAGCACTCGTGTCTGTTCCCAGCAAGTACAGTGTATTGGACAGAAGAGGAGCTACTGTTCTTGTCAGTTTCCTAAGCAGAGTTGAACTAGATATGGCCCGTGTGTGGAGAAAGCACAGTTCTTTTGTTCTGAGCAAGCTCAATGTTCGGACCACATATGAACCACAGTAGAATAGAAGACTGCTCTTTTCTCAAAAGCAGAGTGTGTTTCTTGTAAGGCGAGCTAGAGTTTGTTTCCCAGTCCTAAATGGAGTTGAATCACATGCAGTTTTTGGTCCTATGAGCAAGAGTTGTTTTCTCGTAAGCAAAGTCACTATTGTGCTCCCATTGCCATACACAGTGCAAATAGCACCCGCGTCTGTTCCCAGCAAGTACAGTGTATTGGACTGAAGAGGAGCTACTCCTCTTGTCAGTTTCCTAAGCAGAGTTGAACTACATATGGCCCGTGTGTGTCGGAAGCACAGTTCTTTTGTTCTGAGCAAGCTCAATGTTCGGACCCCATATGAACCACAGTAGAATAGAAGACTGCTCTTTTCTCAAAAACAGAGTGTGTTTCTTGTAAGGCGAGCTAGCGTTTGTTTCCCAGTCCTAAATGGAGTTGAATCACATGCAATTTTTGGTCCTATGAGCAAGAGTTGTTTTCTGGTAAGGAAAGTCACTATTGTGCTCCGTTTGCCATACACAGTGCAAATAGCACTCACGTCTGTTCCCAGCAAGTACAGTGTATTGGACTGAAGAGGAGCTACTGTTCTTGTCAGTTTCCTAATTAGAGTTGAACTAGATATGGCCCATGTGTGTAGGAAGCACAGTTCTTTTTTTCTGAACAAGCTCACTGTTCGGACCCCATAGGAAACACAGTAGAGTAGAAGAGTGCTCTTTTCTCAAAAGCAGAGTGTGTTTCTTGTAAAGCGAGCTAGCCTTTGTTTCCCAGTCCTAAATGGAGTTGAATCACATGCAGTTTCTTGTCCTACGAGCAAGAGTTGTTTTCTTGTAAGAAGAGTAACTATTGCGCTCCCATTGTCATACACAGGGCAAATAGCACTGGCGTCTGTTCCCAGCATGTACAGTGTATTTGGAAGAGGATCTACTGTTCTTGTCAGTTTCCTAAGCAGAATTGAACTAGATATGGCCGTATTTGTAGGAAGCACAGTTCTTTTGTTCTGAGCAAACTCACTGTTCTGGCTCTATAGGAGACACAGTAGAGTAGAAGAGTGCTCTTCTCTCAAAAACAGAGTGTGTTTCTTGTAAGGCGAGCTAGCGTTTGTTTCCCAGTCCTAAATGGAGTTGAATCAGATGCAGTTTTTGGTCCTATGTGCAAGAGTTGTTTTCTGGTAAGGAAAGTCACTATTGAGCTCCCACTTCCATACACAGTGCAAATAGCACTCGCATCTGTTCCCAGCAAGTACAGTGTATTGGACTGAAGAGGAGCTATTGTTCTTGTCAGTTTGCTAAGCAGAGTTGAACTAGATATGGCCCCTGTGTATAGGAAGCACAGTTCTTTTGTTCTGAGCAAGCTCACTGTTCGGACCACATAGGAAACACAGAAGAGTAAAAGAGTGCTCTTTTCTCAAAAGCAGAGTGTGTTTCTTGTAAGGCGAGCTACCGTTTGTTTCCCAGTCCTAAATGGAGTTGAATCACATGCAGTTTTTGGTCCTACGAGCAAGAGTTGTTTCTGGTAAGGAAATTCACTATTGCGTTCCCATTTCCATACACATTGCAAATAGCACTGGCGACTGTTCCAGCAAGTACAGTGTATTGGACTGAGGCGGAGCTACTGTTCTTGTCAGTTTCCTAAGCAGAATTGAACTAGATATGGCCTGTGTGTGTAGGAAGCACAGTTCTTTTATTCTGAGCAAGCTCAATGTTCGGACCCCATATGAACCACAGTAGAATAGAAGGCTGCTCTTTTCTCAAAAGCAGAGTGTGTTTCTTGTAAGGTGAGCTTGCGTTTGTTTCCCAGTCCTAAATGGAGTTGAATCACATGCAGTTTTTGTTCCTACGAACAAGAGTTGTTTTCTGGTAAGGAAAGTCACTATTGTGCTCCCTTTGCCATACACAGTGCAAATAGCACTCGCGTCTGTTCCTAGCAAGTACAGTGTATTGCACTGAAGAGGAGCTACTGTTCTTGTCAGTTTCCTAAGCAGAGTTGAACTAGATATGGCCCCTGTGTGTAGGAAGCACAGTTCTTTTGTTCTGAGCAAGCTCACTTTTTGGAACCCTTAGGAAACACAGTAGAGTAGAAGAGTGCTCTTTTCTCAAAAGCAGAGTGTGTTTCTTGTAAGACGAGCTAGCGTTTGTTTCCCAGTCCTAAATGGAGTTGAATCACATGCAGTTTCTTGACCTATGAGCAAGACTTGTTTTCTGGTAAGAAGAGTCACTATTGCGCTCCCAACGTCATACACTGGGCAAATAGAACTGGCGTCTGTTCCCAGCATGTACAGTGTATTGGACTGAAGAGGATCTACTGTTCTTGTCAGTTTCCTAAGCAGAGTTGAACTAGATATGGCCCCTGTGTGTAGGAAGCACAGTTCTTTTGTTCTGAGCAAACTCACTGTTCTGGCCCTATAGGAAACACAGTAGAGTAGAAGAGTGCTCTTTTCTCAAAAGGAGAATGTGTTTCTTGTAATGCGAACTAGTGTTTGTTTCCCAGTCAGAAATGGAGTTGAATCCCATGCAGTTTCTGGTCCTACGAGCAAGAGTTGTTTTCTGGTAAGACTAGTCACTTTTACGCTCCCATTGTCATACACAGGGCAAATAGCACTGGCGTCTGTTCCCAGCAAGTACAGTGTATTGGACTGAAGCGGAGCTACTGTTCTTGTCAGTTTCCTAAGCAGAGCTGAACTAGATATGGCCAGTGTGTGTAGGAAGCACAGTTCTTTTGTTCTGAGCAAGCTCAATGTTCGGACCCCATAGAAAACACATTAAAGTAGAAGAGTGCTCTTTTCTCAAAAGTAGAGTGTGTTTCTTGTAAGGCGAGCTAGTGTTTGTTTACAAGTCCTAAATGGAGTTGAATCACATACAGTTTTTGGTCCTTTGAGCAAGAGTTGTTTTCTGGTAAGGAAAGTCACTATTGCACTCCCATTGCCATACACAGTTCAAATAGCGCTCGTGTCTGTTCCCAGCAAGTACAGTGTATTGGACTGAAAAGGAGCTACTGTTCTTGTCAGTTTCCTAAGCAGAGTTGAACTAGATATGGCCCCTGTGTGTAGGAAGCACAGTTCTTTTGTTCTGAGCAAGCTCAGTGTTCGGACCCCATATGAACCACAGTAGAATAGAAGACTGCTCTTGTCTCAAAAGCAGAGTGTGTTTCTTGTAAGGCGAGCTAGAGTTTGTTTCCCAGTCCTAAATGGAGTTGAATCACATGCAGTTTTTGGTCCTAAGAGCAAGAGTTGTTTTCTCGTAAGCAAAGTACACTATTGTGCTCCCATTGCCATACACAGTGCAAATAGCACTCGCGTCTGTTCCCAGCAAGTACAGTGTATTGGACTGAAGAGGAGCTACTCTTCTTGTCAGTTTCCTAAGCAGAGTTGAACTACATATGGCCCGTGTGTGTCGGAAGCACAGTTCTTTTGTTCTGAGCAAGCTCAATGTTCGGACCCCCTATGAACCACAGTAGAATAGAAGACTGCTCTTTTCTCAAAAACAGAGTGTGTTTCTTGTAAAGCGAGCTAGCCTTTGTTTCCCAGTCCTAAATGGAGTTGAATCACATGCAGTTTCTTGTCCTACGAGCAAGAGTTGTTTTCTGGTAAGAAGAGTAACTATTGCGCTCCTATTGTCATACACAGGGCAAATAGCACTGGCGTCTGTTCCCAGCATGTACAGTGTATTTGACTGAAGAGGATCTACTGTTCTTGTCAGTTTCCTAAGCAGAATTGAACTAGATATGGCCGTATTTGTAGGAAGCACAGTTCTTTTGTTCTGAGCAAACTCACTGTTCTGGCTCTATAGGAGACACAGTAGAGTAGAAGACTGCTCTTTTCTCAAAAACAGAGTGTGTTTCTTGTAAGGCGAGCTAGCGTTTGTTTCCCAGTCCTAAATGGAGTTGAATCAGATGCAGTTTTTGGTCCTATGTGCAAGAGTTGTTTTCTGGTAAGGAAAGTCACTATTGAGCTCCCACTTCCATACACAGTGCAAATAGCACTCGCATCTGTTCCCAGCAAGTACAGTGTATTGGACTGAAGAGGAGCTATTGTTCTTGTCAGTTTGCTAAGCAGAGTTGAACTAGATATGGCCCCTGTGTATAGGAAGCACAGTTCTTTTGTTCTGAGCAAGCTCACTGTTCGGACCACATAGGAAACACAGAAGAGTAAAAGAGTGCTCTTTTCTCAAAAGCAGAGTGTGTTTCTTGTAAGGCGAGCTACCGTTTGTTTCCCAGTCCTAAATGGAGTTGAATCACATGCAGTTTTTGGTCCTACGAGCAAGAGTTGTTTCTGGTAAGGAAATTCACTATTGTGCTCCCTTTGCCATACACAGTGCAAAT
>NW_026736658.1:0-62969 GCF_949786415.1 Peromyscus eremicus | reverse complement strand
AGTCAGAAATGGAGTTCAATCACATGCAGTTTCTGGTCCTAGGAGCAAAAGTTGTTTTATGGTAAGAAGAGTCACTATTTCACTCCAATTGTCATAAACAGGGCAAATAGCACTGGCGTCTGTTCCCAGCATGTACAGTGTATTGGACTGAAGAGGATCTACTGTTCTTGTCAGTTTCCTAAGCAGAGTTGAACTAGATATGGCCCGTGTGTGTAGGAAGCACAGTTCTTTTGTTCTGAGCAAGCTCACAGTTCTGGCCCTATAGGAAACACAGTAGAAGAGAAGAGTGCTCATTTCTCCAAAGCAGAGTGTGTTTCTTCTAAGTCGAACTAGCGTTTGTTTTGAAGTCCTAAATGGAGTTTAATCACATGCAGTTTCTGGTCCTATAAGTAAGAGTTGTTTTCTGGTAAGAGGAGTCACTATTGCGCTCCCATTGCCATACACAGTGCAAATAGTACTCGCGTCTGCTACCTGCAAGTACAGTGTATTGGACTGAAGAGGAGCTACTGTTCTTGTCAGTTTCCTAAGCAGAGTTTAACTAGATATGGCCGTTTATGTAGGATGCACAGTTCTTTTCTTCTGAGCAAACTCACTGTTCTGGCCCTATAGGAAACACAGTAGAAGAGAAGAGTGCTCTTTTCTCAAAAGCAGAGTGTGTTTGCTGTAATGCGAACTAGCGTTTGTTTCCCAGTCATAAATGGAGTTGAATCACATGCAGTTTTTGGTCCTACGAGCAAGGGATGTGTTCTGGTAAGGAAAGTAACTATTGTGCTACCCTTGCCATACACAGTGCAAATAGCACTCTCGTCTGTTACCAGCAAGTACAGTGTATTGGACTGAAGAGGAGCTACTGTTCTTGTCAGTTTCCTAAGCAGAGTTGAACTAGATATGGTCCGTGTGTGTAGGAAGCACAGTTCTTTTGTTCTGAGCAAGCTCACTGTTCTGGCCTTATAGGAAACACAGTAGAGTAGAAGAGTGCTCTTTTCTCTAAAGCAGAGTGTGTTTCTTGTAAGGCGAGCTAGCGTTTGTTTCCCAGTCCTAAGTGGAGTTGAATCACATGCAGTTTCTGTTCCTAGGAGCAAGAGTTGTTTTCTGGTAAGAAGAGTCACTATTGCGCTCCCATTGCCATACACAGTGCAAATAGCACTGGCGTCTGTTCCCAGCAATTACAGAGTATTGGACAGAAGAGGAGCTACTGTTCTTGTCAGTTTCCTATGCAGAGTTGAACTAGATATGGCCCGTGTGTGTGAAGCACAGTTCTTTTGTTCTGAGCAAGCTCACTTTTCGGACCCCATAGGAAACACAGTAGAGTAGAAGAGTGCTCTTTTCTCAAAAGCAGAGTGTGTTTCTTGTAAGGCTAGCTAGTGTTTGTTTCCCAGTCAGAAACGGAGTTGAATCCCATGCAGTTTCTGGTCCTACGAGCAAGAGTTGTTTTCTGGTAAGAAGAGTCACTATTGTGCTCCCATTGCCATACACAGTGCAAATAGCACTCGCGACTCCTCCCAGCATGTACAGTGTATTGGACTGAAGAGGAGCTACTGTTCTTGTCAGTTTCCTAAGCAGAGTGGAACTAGATATAGCCCTTGTGTGTAGGAAGCACAGTTCTTTTGTTCTGAGCAAGCTCACTGTTCTGCCCCTATAGGAAACACAGTAGAGTAGAAGAGTGCTCTTTTCTCAAAAGCAGAGTGTGTTTCTTGAAAGCTGAGCTAGCGTTTTTTTCCCAGACCTAAATATAGTTGAATCACATGGAGTTTCTGGACGTACGAGCAAGAGTTGTTTTCTGGTAAGAAAAGTCACTATTGTGCTCTCATTGCATTACACAGTGCAAATTGCACTGGCGTCTGTTCCCAGCAAGTACAGTGTATTGGCCTGAAGAGGAGCTACTGTTCTTGTCAGTTTCCTAAGCAGAGTTGAACTAGATATGGCCCGTGTGTGTAGGAAGCACAGTTCTTTTGTTCTGAGCAAGCTCACTGTTCAGACACCAGAGGAAACACAGTAGAGTAGAAGAGGGCTCTTTTCTCAAAAGCAGAGGGTGTTTCTTGTATGGCGAGCTAGTGTTTGTTTCCCAGTCCTAAAAGGAGTTGAATCACATGCATTTTTTGGTCCTACCAGCAAGTATTGTTTTCTGGTAAGAAGAGTCACTATTGTGCTACCATAGCCATATGCAGTGCAAATAGCACTCGCGTCTGTTCCCAGCAAGTACAGTGTATTGTACAGAAGAGGAGATACTGTTCTTGTCAGTTTCCTAAGCAGAGTTGAACTAGATATGGCCCGTGTGTGTAGGAAGCACAGTTCTTTTGTTCTGAGCAAGCTCACAGTTCTGGCCCTACAGGAAACACAGTAGAGTAGAAGAGTGCTCTTTTCTCAAAAGCAGAGTGTGTTTCTTGTAAGGCGAGCTAGCGTTTGTTTTTCAGTCCTAAAAGGATTTCAATCCCATGCAGTTTCTGGTCGTACGAGCAAGAGTTTTTTTCTAGTAAGAAGAGTCACTATTGCGCTCCCATTGCCATACACAGGGCAAATAGCACTCGCTTCTGCTCACAGCAAGTACAGTGTATTGGACTGAAGAGGAGCTACTGTTCTTGTCAGTTTCCTAAGCAGAGTTGAACTAGATATAGCCCGAGTGTGTAGGAAGCACAGTTCTTTTGTTCTGAGCAAGCTCACTGTTCTGGCCTTATAGGAAACACAGTAGAGTAGAAGAGTGCTCTTTTCTCTAAAGCAGAGTGTGTTTCTTGTAAGGCGAGCTATCGTTTGTTTCCCAGTCCTAAATGGAGTTGAATCACATTCAGTTTTTGGTCCTAGAGCAAGAGTTGTTTTCTGGTAAGGAAAGTCACTCTTGTGCTCCTTTTGCCATACACAGTGCAAATAGCACTCGCGTCTGTTCCCAGCAAGTACAGTGTATTGGACTGAAGAGGAGATACTGTTCTTGTCAGTTTCCTAAGGAGAGATGAACTAGATATGTTCCGTGTGTGTAGGAAGCACAGTTCTTTTGTTCTGAGCAAGCTCACTGTTCTGTCCCTATTGGAAACACAGTAGAGTAGAAGAGTGCTCTTTTCTCAGAAGCAGAGTGTGATTCTTGTAAGGAGAGCTAGCGTTTGTTTCCCAGTCCTAAATGGAGTTGAATCACATGCAGTTTCTGTTCCTAGGAGCAAGAGTTGTTTTCTGGTAAGAAGAGTCACTATTGCGCTCCCATTGCCATACACAGTGCAAATAGCACTGGCGTCTGTTCCCAGCAAGTACAGAGTATTGGACAGAAGAGGAACTACTGTTCTTGTCAGTTTCCTAAGCAGAGTTGAACTAGATATGGCCCGTGTGTGTGAAGCCCAGTTCTTTTGTTCTGAGCAAGCTCACTTTTCGGACCCCATAGGAAACACAGTCGAGTAGAAGAGTGCTCTTTTCTCAAAAGCAGAGTGTGTTTCTTGTAAGTCTAGCTAGTGTTTGTTTCCCATTCAGAAACGGAGTTGAATCCCATGCAGTTTCTGGTCCTACGAGCAAGAGTTGTTTTCTGGTAAGAAGAGTCACTATTGCGCTCCCATTGCCATACACAGTGCAAATAGCACTCGCGTCTGCTCCCAGCATGTACAGTGTATTGGACTGAAGAGGATCTACTGTTCTTGTCAGTTTCCTAAGCAGAGTTTAACTAGATATAGCCCGTGTATGTAGGAAGCACAGTTCTTTTGTTCTGAGCAAGCTCACTGTTCTGGCCCTATAGGAAACACAGTAGAGTAGAAGAGTGCTCTTTTCTCAAAAGCAGAGTGTGTTTCTTGAAAGGTGAGCTAGCGTTTTTTTTTCAGTCCTAAATGGAGTTGAATCACATGCAGTTTCTGGACGTATGAGCAAGAGTTGTTTTCTGGTAAGAAAAGTCACTATTGTGCTCCCATTGCATTACGCAGTGCAAATAGCACTGGCGTCTGTTCCCAGCATGTACAGTGTATTGGACTGAAGAGGAGCTACTGTTCTTGTCAGTTTCCTAAGCAGAGTTGAACTAGATATGGCCCGTGTGTGTAGGAAGCACAGTTCTTTTGTTCTGAGAAAGCTCACTGTTCTGGCCCTATAAGAAACAAAGTAGAGTAGAAGAGTGCTCTTTTCTCAAAAGCAGAGTGTGTTTCTTGTAAGGTGATCTAGCGTTTGTTTCCAAGTCCTAAATGGATTTGAATCACATGCAGTTTCTGTTCCTACAAGCAAGAGTTGTTATATGGTAAGAAGAGTCACTATTGCCCTCCCATTGTCATACACAGGGCAAATAGCATTGGCGTCTGTTCCCAGCATGTACAGTGTATTGGACTGAAGAGGATCTACTGTTTTTGTCAGTTTCCTAAGCAGAATTGAACTAGATACGGCCATGTGTGTAGAAAGCACATTCTTTTGTTCTCAGCATGCTAACTCATCTGGCCTATAGGAAACACAGTATACTAGAGAGTGCTCTTTTCTCAAAAGCAGAGTGTGTTTCTTGTAAGGCGAGCTAACGTTTGTTTCCCAGTCCTAATTGGAATTGAATCACATGCAGTTTCTGGTCCTACGAGCAAGAGTTGTTTTCTGGTAAGAAGTGTCACTATTGTGCTTCCATTGCCATACCCAGTGCAAATAGCACTCGCGTCTGTTCCCAGCAAGTACAGCGTATTGGACAGAAGAGGAGCTACTGTTCTTGTCAGTTTCGTAAGCAGAATTGAACTAGATATGGCCCGTGTGTGTAGGAAGCACAGTTGTTTTGTTCTGAGCAAGCTCACTGTTCTGTCCCTATAGGAAACACAGAAGAGTAGAAGAGTGCTCTTTTCTCAAAAGCAGAGTGTGTTTGTTGTAAGGCGAGCTAGCTTTTGTTTCCCAGTCCTAAATGGAGTTGAATCACAGGCAGTTTCTGGTCCTACAAGCAAGAATTGTTTTCTGGTAAGAAGAGTCACTATTGTGCTCCCATTGCCATACACAGTGCAAATAGCTCTCGCGAATGCTCCCAGCATGTACAGTGTATTGGACTGAAGAGGATCTACTGTTCTTGTCAGTTACCTAAGCAAAGTTGAACTAGATATGGCCTGTCTGTGTAGGAAGCACAGTTCCTTTGTTCTGAGCAAGCTCACTGTTCTGGCCCTATAGGAAACACAGTAGAGTAGAAGAGTGCTCTTTTCTCAAAAGCAGATTGTGTTTCTTGTAAGGTGAGCTAGCGTTTGTTTCCCAGTACTAAATGGAGTTGAATCACATGCAGTTTCTGGTCCTAAGAGCAAGAGTGGTTTTCTGGTAAGAAGAGTCACTATTGCGCTCCCATTGACATACACAGTGCAAATAGCACTGCCGTCTGTTCCCAGCAAGTACAGTGTATTGGAATGAAGCGGAGCTACTGTTCTTGTCAGTTTCCTAAGCAGAGTTTAACTAGATATGGCCCGTGTGTGTAGGAAGCACAGTTCTTTTGTTCTTAGCAAGCTCACTGTTCTGGCCCTATAGGAAACACAGTAGAGTAGTAGAGTGCTTTTCTCTCAAAAGCAGAGTGTGTTTAGTGTAAGGCGACCTAGTGTTTGCTTCCCAGACCTAAATGGAGTTGAATCACATGTAGTTTCTGGTCCTATGAGCAAGAGTTGTTTTCTGGTAAGAAGAGTCACTATCGCGCTCGCATTGTCATAAACAGGGCAAATAGCACTGGCGTCTGTTCCCAGCCTGTACAGTGTATTGGACTGAAGAGGATCTACTGTTCTTGTCAGTTTCCTAACCAGAGTTGACCTAGATATGGCCCGTGTGTGTAGGAAGCACAGTTCTTTTTTTCTGAGCAAGCTCACTTTTCTGGCCCTATATGAAACACAGTAGAGTAGAAGAGTGCTCTTTACTCCAAAGCAGAGTGTGTTTCTTCTAAGGCGACCTAGCGTTTGTCTCCCAGTCCTAAATATAGTTGAATCACATGCAGTTTCTGGATGTATGAGCAAGAGTTGTTTTCTGGTAAGAAAAGTCACTATTGTGCTCCCATTGCATTACGCAGTGCAAATAGCACTGGCGTCTGTTCCCAGCAAGTACAGTGTATTGGACTGAAGAGGAGCTACTGTTCTTGTCAGTTTCCTAAGCATAGTTGAACTAGATATGGCCCGTGTGTGTAGGAAGCACAGTTCTTTTGTTCTGAGCAAGCTCACTGTTCGGACACCATAGGAAACACAGTGCTCTTTTCTCTAAAGCACAGTGTGTTTCTTGTAAGGCGAGATAGCGTTTGCTTCCCAGACCTAAATGGAGTTGAATCACATGCATTTTCTGGTCCTACAAGCAAGAGTTGTTTTTTGGTAAGAAGAGTCACTATTGCGCTCCCATTGTCATACACAGGGCAAATAGCACTGGCGTCTGTTCCCAGCATGTACAGTGCATTGGACTGAAGAGGATCTACTTTTCTTGTCAGTTTCCTATGCAGAGTTGAACTAGATATAGCCCGTGTGTGTAGGAAGCACAGTTCTTTTGTTCTGAGCAAGCTCACTGTTCTGGCCCTATAGGAAACACAGTAGAGTATCAGAGTGCTCTTTTCTCAAAAGCAGAGTGTGTTTCTTGTAAGGCGAGCTAGTGTTTGTTTCCAAGTCGTAAATGGAGTTGAATCACATGCAGTTTCTGTTCCTACGAGCAAGAGATGTTTTCTGGTAAGAAGAGTCACTATTGTGCTCCCAATTTCATACACAGGGCAAATAGCACTGGCTTCTGTTCCCCCATGTACAGTGTATTGCACTGAAGAGGATCTACTGTTCTTGTCAGTTTCCTAAGCAGAATTGAACTAGATATGTCCATGTTTGCAGGAAGTACAGTTCTTTTGTTCTGAGCAAGCTCACTGTACGGACCCCATAGAAAACACAGTAGAGTAGTAGAGTGCTCTTTTCTCAAAAGCAGAGTGTGTTTCTTGTAAGGCGAGCTAGTGTTTTTTTCCCAGTCCTAAATGGAGTTGAATCACATGCAGTTTCTGTTCCTAGGAGCAAGAGTTGTTTTCTGGTAAGAAGAGTCACTATTGTGCTCCCATTGTCATACACAAGGCAAATAGCACTGGCGTCTGTTCCCAGCATGTACAGTGTATTGGACTGAAGAGGATCTACTGTTCTTGTCAGTTTCCTATGCAGAATTTAACTAGATATGGCCGTGTGTGTAGGAAGCCCAGTTCTCTTGTTCTGAGCAAGCTCACTATTCTGGCGCTATAGGAAACATGTAGAGTAGAAGAGTGCTCTTTTCTCAAAACCAGAGTGTGTTTCTTGTAAGGCGAGTTAGCGTTTGTGTCCCAGTCCTAAATGGAGTTGAATAACATGCAGTTTTGGGTCCTACGAGCAAGAGTTATTTTCTGGTAAGGAAAGTCACTATTGCGCTCCCATTGCATTACACAGTGCAAACGGCACTCGCATCTTTTCCCAGCAATTACAGTGTATTGGACTGAAGAGGAGCTACTATTCTTGTCAGTTTCCTAAGCAGAGTTGAACTAGATATGGCCCGTGAGTTTAGGAAGCACAGTTCTTTTGTTCTGAGCAAGCTCACTGTTCGGACCCCATAGGAAACACAGTAGAGAAGAAGAGTGCTCTTTTCTCAAAAGTAGAGTGTGTTTCTTGTAAGGCGAGCTAGCGTTTGTTTCCCAGTCCTAAGTGGATTTGAATCACATGCAGTTACTGGTACTAAGAGCAAGAGTTGTTTTCTGGTAAGAAGAGCCACTATTGTGCTCCCATTGCCATACACAGTGCAAATAGCACTCACATCTGTTCCCAGCAAGTACAGTGTATTGTGTAGATGTAACCAACCTTCTTATTTAATAAGAAACACAGAACCAATGCAAAGAAGAAAGCCAAGAGGTCAGAGCTAAGAGCTAAAACCTTACCCTTCCTCCTGCAGTTTTCCTACCTCTCATAACTCACTACCCCTGTTTTAATGTCTTTATATAGTTTTCCTGTTCTGCCTTCTCATTGGTTGTATATCCAACCACATGACTGCCTTGTCACGGCCTGTCTGTATAGGCCTCCAGGTTTTCCTTGCTTGGTATTGAGATTAAAGGCATGTGTGTCCAATAATGACTGTATCCCTGAACACACAGAGACTTACCCAGCTCTGTATACCAAGTGCTGGGAATACAAGTATACGCCACCACTGCCCTGCTTTCCTATGGCTTGCTAATAGCTCTGACCCCCGGGCAACTTTATTTATTAACATACAAATAACATTTTAATACAAATAAAATATCACCATATTTCCCCTTTTCTATTTTAATAAAAAGGAAAAAAGAAAAAGCTTATAACTAACATAAGAAAAACTATATACAAAAGTACAATAACTATATACAATATATACAAGTAATAAATACCTAAACAATGTCTAGTTCATTTGTATTTGACAAATTCAGAGAAAATAATTTCATTATCTATTCTATTGTATCTAATTCACTTTCTATCCTAATTAATCGTCAACTATAACTAACTAATCTTCAACTCCCTCAGAGACCCAAGAAGAAAATAGTATTAGCTAACAAATAAATAAAAACAGGAAGTATATGCAAGCAACTTCCAAAAACTTGTGAGTTGACAGAAACAGCCAGCTGTCTGGACAATCATCTGAGGTTTCTCCACAGTGTTGGGGCATCATCTTCAGCCTATAGGCTTAGCGTATCTGACAGACTCATTTGTGAAGTAGAATGTACACAAGGTCAACAGTTCAACCTCACATTGGGTGAGAGCAGTCTATATACCAGAAATACCTGAATTCCCCTAGTTTCATGTCATGATTCAGGATTTTAAATTCTGGAAATTGTTGATGTTTTTTGAATTCAGCTGTCCATTCTTCTTGGCTATGTGTGTATGTGGCTTCATTTCAGCATCCCGTTCTTCTCCACATCCCTCTATTAAATGCCATTCTTCTGTTGAGAGGTGTGAGCTTAATTACTCTTCAAGAATAACTGTTTCAGCTACCTCCCCATTACACATCAGAAGCCATCGGCCCACTGCCTGTTCAGCTGCCTTCAAAGAAAAGGGCACTGTACCTTTCCCGGATTACGAAGGCCACTTCAGGGATGGTGCCATATTGTCCTGGCCTCAGAAGATGCCTTTTAATAAAGCCATAACCACACTTGTTTTGACAAGAATCAGTAGTCCTTTGTTTCGTGTCTTGTCTGTCCTGTTCATCAGCAGTTGATTCGAGGATACTTTGTTGTCCAGTGGCTAACTTTTGCTACAATGAAAGTTAACTCCAATTACAGTTTTTTCAATGCCCATATTTTCTCTGAAGTAGATTGGTACTTTCAGGAGCCGACATGTCTCATAGTCATAACAAAAAAGAAAATTTTTCTAAGTTATTAAAACATTTTAAATGCCATATTCTGTAGATCTCTGAAGGGTTTGATGATAACCTGTCTATCTAAAATATATCTACTCAATATTGAAAACATACGTAATATAACTACAAGTTCTATTATAATGTCTAACTACTAACTTTCATTTCTTTATATCCTAATAGTTGTTAATAACAACATTCAAGGATTAGAAAATTGCATTACATTGTTAAATGAATGGTACAATTAGAAATATACATATAGCATTTTCTAATAATATCAATTTCAATATATATAATTTATATACACTATAAAACAATCCAATCCAATGTAAAGTATTTACATTTTTTTCTTTCTTTCTTTCTTTCTCTCTTTTTTTTAATAAGAACGTTAAATCTAATCTCCTTTGCTTAGCCCTTTTCCTCACCCTTTATAACAACTTATAACCAACCCCCCTAATCAATGAAAATTATCCCAGACCCAAAACCCATTAAAAGACCTAGAAGACCAAAAAAAAAAAAAAACCAACCACCCCACACCACCTCTTTAGGAATGTGGGCGTCGTATTCTTGAAATTGCTTCCTGCTGGGTATGGGCGAAGTTATCTTTATCCTGAAAGAAAAATTTTAGGTTAGTTGTCAAATTCTAGGAAAGGTAACTATATCCTTCGTTATCCAGTCTGTATATAATGCCAAAGTTCAGGGTTTATCTCAAATCCTTATTCAAGTAGTCTTTGAGACTGGATCATTTCAGCTAGCGCTCTCAAAATTGCTCTGAGCACTTTGTAGTTCAAAGCTGATCTGTAGATGATGTTTTGTCAGCTTAGTGATGTTATTATTGTCCATGTGGAATTGTTGTTGTTGTGGGGCCCCATCTTCTTCCTGGAGACTTCAGTTGATGTTAGGCCTGACCGTGATTTCCTGCAAAAAACTGATAAGAGACTCGAACACAAAGACTATATATGCGGCTTTTTAGAATTAGTTAGTACTCTATATGACCATTTATATATCTTAACAAAGTTTAAAATGTATATATATCTATATATATTAATCTTGTAAATTTTGATATAAATTTCATACTTTAAGAAAAGTTTAAAGAATCAGAATAGAATCAAAGAGTTGAGATTAGTAATAGAATAGTCCCTTAATTAATTTGGCTTTTCTCCTGTCCCATAGCAGAAGATGGCTCTTTTCCTCTGGCATGATACAGAGAGTCTGTATTTTCCTTTTAACAACATGCTTGAGTTTAAAGAAGGAGCGAGCCATTCTCCAACTCCAAAGTCAGCTTTAAATTTTAATTGAACTGGGACTATTAGAAGTTAAATAGTGTTAAATCTTTAAAGAAAAGCAGAAACAAACATTTAGGAAGACATAAAATTTTTTAGATAACATACCCATATGCCATTTCACTCTGTTTCTTAGGATAGACGATTTGTCCCTTTTCTTCAGTTGTCTCATTTGTCCAGTGTTCTTCAAATTCCTTAACCTTCATTCTCCTAAAAGACAAAAACAAAAACCTTTCCCCAAGGTTTTTTGGGGATGTTCCTTTTTGGCAAGTTACTATCTGATTAAATGAAAAGATATATGTTACTGGTGTAAGTTAGTTTAAATTGGATGTTCATGATAGTTGATGAACTATCACCTCCTCTAATTAAGAGGTCTCTCTTGTTCAAATCGAACCTTTATCAATTTTGATGGTACCCACAGCTTATCTTCTCCTGTAGAAATAAAAGCAAAACCTCGTCCCCAATGTAATACATATCCTGGTTTCCATTCTGAGGTCAGCACATCCTTAAAGTATATAGGTTGATTTAATTCTGTAGTTTTTTCTATTATCCAATGTCTCTCTGCAGCTGTTGTTCCTTTCTCATTGGCATTGAGAAAATTTAAAGTTAATAGAGCATTATGTAGTCTATTTCTGGGGGTTTTTGTTACTCCTTTCTGTTTATTTAGCATATCCTTTAGAGTTCTGTTTGATCTTTCTATAACTGCTTGACCTGTAGGATTATGTGGTATACCTGTAATATGGTTTATATTATAATAAGCAAAAAACTGTTTCATTTTAACAGAGACATATGATGGAGCATTATCAGTTTTGATTTGTGCAGGTATACCCATAATGGCCATAACTTCTAGCAAATGAGGGATTACAGAATCAGCTTTTTCAGAACTCAAAGCAGTTGCCCATTGAAATCCTGAATAAGTATCAATAGTGTGGTGTACATATTTCAATTTTCCAAATTCTGCAAAGTGAAACACGTCCATCTGCCAGATTTCATTCCTCTGAGTACCCTTTGGGTTACATCCTGCTGGTAATGGCGTTTGATTGTAGAAGGAACAAGTAGGACATTTCCTTACTATTTCTTTGGCTTGTTGCCAGGTTATGGAAAAATCCTTTTTTAAACCTTTACTATTTACATGATGTTTTTTATGAAATTCTGAGGCCTCCAACACATTTCCTATCAATAATTTATCAATCTCATCATTGCCTTGTGCTAGAGGGCCTGGCAGACCAGTATGGGATCGGATGTGAGTTATATATAAAGGATGACTCCTTTTTCTGATTGTATCTTGTAATTGAATAAATAATGTAGTTAATTCTGAAGTATCGTGGATAAATTCTGCAGTCTCAATATGTAATACTACTCTTTCAGCATACTGAGAGTCAGTTACTACATTGAGAGGTTCTGAAAAATCCATTAATACCAACAGAATAGCATACAATTCTGATTTTTGAACTGAACTATAAGGACTTTGAACCACTTTACTTAAATTTTCTGATTTGTAACCTGCCTTTCCTTGTTTGTTGGCATCTGTATAAAATGTACGAACTCCAGATATGGGTTTTTTCCTCACAATTCGAGGCAAGATCCAATCAGCTCTCTTTATAAGATCAATTCTATTGCTTTTGGGATATTTGCTGTTAATTTCTCCCAAAAAATTACTACAAGCTTTTTGCCAAGCTTCATTTTCTATCCATAATTTTTCAATATCCTCCTTAGTTAAAGGTACAACAATTTCTTCTGGGTCTATTCCTGCTAACTGACGAAGTCTCAATTTTCCTTTCCAAATCAATCAGAGATTTTTTCTACATAAGTTTTTAATTTTTTATTTGGTTTATTTGGTAAAAATATCCATTCTAATATAATATCTTCCCTTTGCATTAATATTCCTGTTGGAGAATGCCTAGAAGGTAAAATAACCAAAATGCAATCCAGCTTTGGATCAATACGATCTACGTGCCCTTTATGTACTTTCTTTTCTACCAAGGCCAATTCTTTTTCAGCTTCAGGTGATAATTCTCTTGGACTGTTCAAGTCCTTATTACCTTCTAAGGTTTTAAACAAATTATTCAGTTCATCATTTTTTACCCCAACAATAGTTCTTAGATGAGAAATGTCTCCAAATAATCTTTGAAAGTCATTAAGAGTCTGTAGTCTATCTCTCCTAATTTGCACCTTTTGAGGTCTAATTTTTTGAAGTTCTATTTTATATCCTAAATAATTAATAGAATCTCCTCTTTGTATCTTTTCGGGGGCAATTTGTAAACCCCAGCAAGTCAAAATTTTCTTTACTTCTTCAAACATTCTTTCTAAAGTATCTGCATTTGAGTCAGCTAATAAAATATCATCCATATAATGATAAATTATAGATTTAGGAAATTTTATACGTATCACTTCTAATGGCTGTTTTACAAAATATTGGCACAAAGTTGGGCTATTCAACATTCCCTGTGGGAGAACCCTCCATTGAAATCTTTTAACCAGTTGAGAATTATTATAAGTAGGCACTGTGAAAGCAAATCTTTCTCTGTCTTTTTCTTGTAATGGTATTGAAAAGAAACAGTCTTTTAAATCAATAACTATGAGAGGCCATCCTTTTGGTAACAGAGTAGGCAAAGGAATTCCAGACTGTAAAGAGCCCATTGGCTGAATTACTTTGTTAATTGCTCTAAGGTCTGTTACCATTCTCCATTTACCAGATTTCTTTTTAACAACAAATACAGGAGAATTCCAAGGGCTGGTTGATTCTTCAATATGATGAGCATTTAACTGTTCTTCCACCAGCTCTTGTAAAGCCTGGAGTTTCTCTGTTGTTAAAGGCCATTGCTGAACCCATACAGGCTTATCTGTTGACCATTTTAAAGGTAGAGCTGTTGGTGTTTTTGGAAAATTATCAGTTGTGCCCTGTTCTTGTATGACATGGATGGCTGGTGAGCACTCATTAGAATAATATCTTTTAATATTTCTCTCAGAAACATGTACTAATTTATGATTTGTTTCTGAGATTGGAGGGATATTAATCTGAGTATTCCATTGTTGTAACAAATCTCGACCCCACAGGTTCATAGCTATGTTAGCCATATATGGTTTTAATTTTCCTTTCTGTCCTTCTGGACCTATACATTCAAGCCATCTTGCACTTTGTTTCACTCGAGATAATGTCCCAATTCCTAACAGTTGAACGTTTACCTCCTGAAGAGGCCAAGTTGGATGCCAAAATTCTGGTGCAATTATGGTAATGTCAGCACCTGTGTCTACCAGACAAGACAACAAAACACCATTTATTTTTATTGTTAGTTTTGGTCTTTGTTGATTAATAGAAGTTTGCCAAAAAATTTTCTTTATGTTTTTTCCTGTATTCCCTATTTTCTCTGTTTCATCATCTCGACTAACATGATTTATTCCTATAGACATTTGGTTATTTAGTTGCTTTGAGTGGGGGTTTCCTCTACAACTGCAGGAAAGGTTTGAACTGGATTTACTGTGGGGGCCTGCCTGAGGCCCCTCTGGGTGTTTCCCGAGGCTCGAGGCAGAGGATTACCCTGTCTGTCCCTTGTTGATCTACATTCGTTGGTCCAGTGTTTTCCCTTACCACACCTTCTGCATACTCCAGAAGGAAGGGACATTCTGTTGCCAGTGTTCCTTGAAGAAACATTATTTCTAGGAATGACCTGTTTACAATCCCTTTTCAAATGTCCTTGCTTTCCACATCCAAAACATCTAACATTGCTCAAACCTTTTGAAATTGCTTTTCCTACCCACATATCATCATGGTCATAAGCCTCAACATTAACTGTATCTCTAATCCAATCTTCCAAAGGTGCAGATCTTGCCTTTAACGGCCTGATTATCCTTTTGCATGCTGCATTTGCATTCTCAAAGGCCAAAGATTCAATTTTTATCTGACTAGCCTCTGAAATCGGGACCATTTTCTGTACTGCTGAAGTCAATCTTTGTAAGAAATCTGTGAAAGATTCTTTTGGGCCCTGTATAACCTTTGTAAATGACTCAGTTTTTTTTCCTGGTTCTTCAACTTTGTCCCATGCATTCAAAGCTGCCGTTCGACATAGAACTAGGGTTTGGACATCATATAAACTTTGTGTTTCTACTGAAGCATATTGGCCTTCTCCAATAAGCTGATCCTGACAGACTTGTATTCCGCTATCCCTCCATTGTTTTTCTATATTTTTAGCCTCATTATTGAACCACATTTTCCACTGGAGATGTTGTCCAGGTTCAAGAACAGCCTGTGCCAATTCCCGCCAGTCCTTTGGTATAATCCTATTACTAGTTGACCAGTTGTTTAACATTTGCTTTACATATGGGGAGTGCATGCCATAAGATGCTATTGCCTCCTTAAATCTTCGTAAGTCTAACATTTTAATTGGAGCCCAAGTATTCTGTTCATTCTCTTCATCAGGTAGCTGCTGTACCGCTACCGGATAAATTAAGGGTGATTGTGTGAAAACTGGCTTTCTTTCTGTAACCTTATGATCCAATTTTGAAACAACTTCACTGTTTATTTCTTCTGTCTGATTTTGAATTTCTCTATAATTCATTTTTACTAGTTTAATAGGTTTTTCTAAGACTGTTATCCTGGTACTTAAATTGACTATCTTTTTAAATAGTAAAATGAGGATAAGAAAATTAATAAACTGAATAATTCGATCAATATTAACCTTTTCTTATAGTTGTTCCATTGTCAGAGTGCCTAAAATTTCAAACAAAGTCCAATTTTCTTCCAATGCACACATAAAGCCCAATTTTTTTTAATGTAGAAAAAAAATTCTCTTTTAAATAGATATGTTAATTGACTTACCAAGTCTGGGTAGAACAGTAGAATCCCAGAGAATTTCAAAACAGCTTCCTGGTGTTACAGGTGTGAATCCAGAAAGAGAGAGAGAGAGAGAGAGAGAGAGAGAGAGAGAGAGAGAGAGAGAGAAAGAGTAGCGGCTTGAGCCGAGTCAAGCCTTGGCTTTACGGGTATGGGCCCTATTCAGCAGGGCAGGCCTGAGTTGTTTGTAGCAGTTGCAAGTAGCTCCAGCTGCTGGTCAGTCAGGCCTGTGCCCGAGCTAGGCAGCCGGGCCTCCCAGGCCGGAAACCGGACCTGCCGCCAAGCCAAGCCAAGCGGTTGTTAATGGATTCTTGTCACGTTGGGCGCCAAATGTAGATGTAACCAAACTTCTTATTTAATAAGAAACACAGAACCAATGCAAAGAAGAAACCCAAGAGGTCAGAGCTAAGAGCTAAAACCTTACCCTTCCTCCTGCAGTGGTCCTACCTCTCAGAACTCACTACCCCTGTGTTAATGTCTTTATATAGTGTTCCTGTTCTGCCTTCTCATTGGTTGTAAACCCAACCACATGACTGCCTTGTCACGGCCTGTCTGTATAGGCCTCCAGGTTTTCCTTGCCTGGTATTGAGATTAAAGGCATGTGTGTCCAATAATGGCTGTATCCCTGAACACACAGAGACTTACCCAGCTCTGTATACCAAGTGCTGGGAATACAAGTATACGCCACCACTGCCCTGCTTTCCTATGGCTTGCTAATAGCTCTGACCCCCGGGCAACTTTATTTATAAACATACAAATAACATTTTAATACAAATAAAATATCACCATAGTATTGGACTGAAGAGGAGCTACTGTTCTCGTCAGTTACCTAAGCAGAGTTGAACTAGATATGGCCCGTGTGTGTAGGAAGCACAGTTCTTTTGTTCTGAGCAAGCTCACTGTTCTGGCCCTATAGAAAACACAGTAGAGAAGAAGAGTGCTCTTTTCTCAAAAGCAGAGTGTGTTTCTTGTAAGGCGAGCTAGCGTTTGTTTCCCAGTCCTAAATGGAGTTGAATCACATGCAGTTTTTGGTCCTACGCGAAAGAGTTGTTTTCTGGTAAGGAAAGTCACTATTGCGCTCCCATTGCCAAACACAGTGCAAATAGCACTCACATCTGTTCCCAGCAAGTACAGTGTATTGGACTGAATAGGAGCTACTGTTCTTGTCAGTTTCCTAAGCAGAGTTGAACTAGATATGGCCCGGGTGCATAGGAAGCACAGTTCTTTTGTTCTGAGCAAGCTCACTGTTCAGACGCCATAGGACACATAATAGAGAAGAAGAGTGCTCTTTTCCCAAAAGCAGAGTGTGTTTCTTGTAAGGCGAGCTAGCTTTTGTTTCCAAGTCCTAAATGAATTTGAATCACATGCAATTTCTGGTCCTACGAGTAGAGTTAATTTTGGTAAGAAGAGTCACTATTGCGCTCCAATTGCCATACACAGTACAAAGAGCACTTGTGTCTGTTCCAAACAAGTACAGTGTATTGGACTGAAGAGGAGCTACTGTTCTTGTCAGTTTCCTAAGCACAGTTGAACTACATATGGCCCATGTGTATAGGAAGCACAGTTCTTTTGTTCTGAGCAAGCTCACTGTTCGGACCTCATAGGAAACACAGTAGAGTAGAAGAGTGCTCTTTTCTCAAAAGCAGAGTGTGTTTCTTGTAAGGCGAGCTAGCGTTTGCTTCCCAGTCCTAAATGGAGTTGAATCACATGCAGTTTTTGGTCCTACGCACAAGAGTTGTGCATCTGTTCCCAGCAAGTACAGTTATTGGACTGAAGAGGAGCTACTGTTCTTGTCAGTTTCCTAAGCAGAATTGAACTGGATATGGCCATTTGTGTAGGAAGCACAGTTCTTTTGTTCTGAGCAGGCTCACTGTACTGGCCCTATAGGAAACACAGTAGAGTAGAAGAGTGCTCTTTTCTCAAAAGCAGAGTGTGTTTCTTGTAAGGCGAGAGAGCATTTGTTTCCCAGTCCTAAATGGAGTTGAATCACATGCAGTTTCTGGTCCTACGAGCAAGAGATTTTTTCTGGTAAAAAGAGTCACTATTGCGCTCCCAATGCCGTACACAGTGCAAATAGCACTCGCGTCTGTTCCCAGCAAGTACAGTGTATTGGACTGAAGAGGAGCTACGGTTCTTGTCAGTTTTCTAAGCAGAGTTGAACTAGATATGGCCCGTGTGTGCAGGAAGCACAGTTCTTTTGTTCTGAGCAAGCTCACTGTTCTGGCCCTATAGGAAACACAGTAGAGTAGAAGAGTGTTCTTTTCTCAAAATCAGAGTGTGTTTCTTGTAAGGGGAGCTAGTGTTTGTTTCCCAGTCCTAAATGGAGTTGAATCCCATGCAGTTTTTGGTCCTATGCGCAAGAGTTGTTTTCTGGTAAGGAAAGTCACTATTGCGCTCCCATTGCCAAACACAGTGCAAATAGCACTCGCATCTGTTCCGAGCAAGTACAGTGTATTGGACTGAAGAGGAGCTACTGTTCTTGTCAGTTTCCTTAGCAGAATTGAACTGGATATGGCCATTTGTGTAGGAAGCACAGTTCTTTTGTTCTGACCAAGCTCACTCTACTGGCCCTATAGGAAACACAGTAGAGAAGAAGAGTGCTCTTTTCTCAAAAGCAGAGTGTGTTTCTTGTAAGGCGAGCTAGCGTTTCTTTCCCAGTCCTAAATGGATTTGAATCATATGCAGTTTCTGGTCCTACAAGCAAGAGTATTTTCTGGTAAGAAGAGTCACTATTGCGCTACCATTGTCAGACACAGGGCAAATAGCACTGGCATTTGTTCCCAGCATGTACAGTGTATTGGACTTAAGAGGATCTATTGTTCTTGTCAGGTTCCTAAGCAGAGTTGAACTAGATATGGCCCGTGTTTTTATGAAGCACATTTCTTTTGTTCTGAGCAAGCTCACTGTTCTGGTCCTATAGGAAACACAGTAGAGTAGAAGAGTGCTCTTTTCTCAAAAGCAGAGTGTGTTTCTTGTATGGCAAGCTAGCATTTGTTTCCCAGTCCTAAATGGAGTTGAATCACATGCAGTTTCTGGTCCTACGAGCAAGAGTTGTTTTCTGGTAAAAAAAAAAGTCACAACTGCGCTCCCAATGCCGTACACAGTGCAAATAGCACTCGCGTCTGTTCCCAGGAAGTAACGTGTATTGGACTGAAGAGGAGGTACTATTCTTGTCAGTTTCCTTAGCAGAGTTGAACTAGATATGGCCCCTGTGTGCAGGAAGCACAGTTCTTTTGTTCTGAGCAAGCTCACTGTTGTGGCCCTATAGGAAACACAGTAGAATAGAAGAGTGCTCTTTTCTCAAAAGCAGAGTATGTTTCTTGTTAGGCGAGCTGGTGTTTGTTTCCCAGTCCTAAATGGAGTTGAATCACATGCAGTTTTTGGTCCTACGTGCAAGAGTTGTTTTCTGGTAACGAAAGTCACTATTGTGCTCCCATTGCCAAACACAGTGCAAATAGCACTCGCATCTGTTCCCAGCAGGTACAGTGTATTGGACTGAAGAGGAGCTACTGTTCTTGTCAGTTTCCTAAGCAGGATTGAACTGGATATGGCCATTTGTGTAGGAAGCACAGTTCTTTTGTTCTGAGCAAGCTCACTGTACTGGCCCTATAGGAAACACAGTGGAGTAGAAGAGTGCTCTTTTCTCAAAAGCAGAGTGTGTTTCTTGTAAGGCGAGCCAGCGTTTGTTTCCCAGTCCTAAATGGAGTTGAATCACATGCAGTTTTTGGTTCTACGAGCAAGAGTTGTTTTCTGGTAAGGAAAGTCACTATTGCGCTCCCGTTGACATACACAGTGCAAATAGCACTCGCGTCTGTTTCCAGCAAGTACAGTGTATTGGACTGAAGAGGATCTACTGTTCTTGTCAGTTTCCTAAGCAGAATTGAACTAGATATGGCCCGTGTGTGTATGAAGCACATTTCTTTTGTTCTGAGCAAGCTCACTGTTCTGGCCCTATAGGAAACACAGTAGAGTACAAGAGTGCTCTTTTCTCAAAAGCAGAGTGTGTTTCTTGTAAGGCGAGCTATTGTGTGTTTCCCAGTCCTAAATGAGGTTGAATCACATGCAGTTTTTGGTCCTATGTGCAAGAGTTGTTTTCTGGTAAGGAAAATCACTATTGCGCTCCCATTGCCAAACACAGTGCAAACAAAACTCGCATCTGTTCCCAGCAAGTACAGTGTATTGGACTGAAAAGGAGCTACTGTTCTTGTCAGTTTCCTAAGCAGAATTGAACTGGATATGGCCATTTGTGTAGGAAGCACAGTTCTTTTGTTCTGAGCAAGCTCACTGTACTGGCCCTATAGGAAACACAGTAGAGTAGAAGAGTGCTCTTTTCTCAAAAGCAGAGTGTGTTTCTTGTAAGGCGAGCTAGCGTTTCTTTCCCATTCCTAAATGGAGTTGAATCACATGCAGTTTTTGGTCCTCCGAGCAAGAGTTGTTTTCTGGTAAGAAGAGTCACTATTGTGCTCCCATTGTCATACACAGGGCAAATAGCACTGGCGTCTGTTCCCAGCATGTACAGTGTATTGGACTGAAGAGGATTTACTGTTCTTGTCAGTTTCCGATGCAGACTGGAACTAGATATGGCCCGTGTGCATAGGAAGCACAGTTCTTTTGTTCTGAGCAAGCTCACTGTTCTGGCCCTATAGGAAACAGAGTAGAGTAGAAGAGTACTCTTTTCTCAAAAGCATATTGTGTTTCTTGTAAGGCGAGCTAACGTTTGTTTCTTAGTCCTAAATGGATTTGAATCACATGCAGTTTCTGGTCCTACAAGCAAGAGTATTTTCTTGTAAGAAGAGTAACTATTGCGCTACCATTGTCATACACAGGGCAAATAGCACTGGCATTTGTTCCCAGCATGTACAGTGTATTGGACTGAAGAGGATCTATTGTTCTTGTCAGGTTCCTAAGCAGAGTTGAACTAGATATGGCCCGTGTGTGTATGAAGCACATTTCTTTTGTTCTGAGCAAGCTCACTGTTCTGGCCCTATAGGAAACACAGTATAGTAGAAGAGTGCTCTTTTCTCAAAAGCAGAGTGTGTTTCTTGTAAGGCACGCTAGCGTTGGTTTCCCAGTCCTAAGTGGAGTTGAATCACATGCAGTTTCTGGTCCTAAGAGCCAGAGTTGTTTTCTGGTAAGAAGATTCACTATTGTGTTCCCATTGCAGTACACAGTGTAAATAGCACTCCCGTCTGTTCCCAACAAGTACAGTGTATTGGAGTGAAGAGGAGCTACGGTTCTCATCAGTATCCTAAGGAGAGTTGAACTAGATATGGCCCGTGTGTGTAGGAGGCACAGTTCGTTTGTTCTGAGCAAGCTCACTGTTCTGGCCCTATAGGAAACACAGTAGAGTAGAAGAGTGCTCTTTTCTCAAAAGCAGAGTGTGTTTCTTGTAAGGCGAGATAGCATTTGTTTCCCAGTCCTAAATGGAGTTGAATCACATGCAGTTTCTGGTCCTACGAGTAGAGTTATTTTTTGGTAAGAAGAGTCACTATTGCGCTCCCAATGCCATACACAGTACAAATAGCACTTGCGTCTGTTCCAATCAAGTACAGTGTATTGGACTGAAGCGGAGCTACTGTTCTTGCCAGTTTCCTATGCAGAATTGAACTAGATATGGCCCGTGTGTGTAGGAAGCACAGTTCTTTTGTTCTGAGCAAGCTCACTGTTCTGGCCCTATAGGAAACACAGTAGAGTACAAGAGTGCTCTTTTCTCAAAAACAGAGTGTGTTTCTTGTAGGGCAAGATAGCATTTGTTTCCCAGTCCTAAATGGAGTTGAATCACATGCAGTTTCTGGTCCTACAAGCAAGAGTTGTTTTCTGGTAAAAAGAGTCACTATTGCACTCCCAATGCCGTACACAGTGCAAATAGCACTCGCGTCTGTTCCCAGCAAGTACAGTGTATTGGACTGAAGAGGAGATACTGTTCTTGTCAGTTTCCTAAGCAGAGTTGAACTAGATATGGCCCATGTGTGTAAAAAGCACAGTTCATTTGTTCTGAGCAAGCTCACTGTTCGGACCCCATAGGAAACACAGTAGAGTAGAAGAGTGCTCTTTTCTCTAAAGCCGAGTGTGTTTAGTGTAAGGCAACCTAGCGTTTGCTTCCCAGTCCTAAATGGAGTTGAATCACATCCAGTTTCTGGTCCTACGAGCAAGAGTTGTTTTCTGATAAGAAGAGTCACTATCGCGCTCCCATTGTCATACACAGGGCAAATATCACTGGCGTCTGTTCCCAGCCTGTACATTGTATTGGACTGAAGAGGATCTACTGTTCTTGACAGTTTCCTAAGCAGAGTTGAAGTAGATATGGCCCGTGTGTGTAGGAAGCACAGTTCTTTTATCCTGAGCAAGCTCACTGTTCTGGCCCTATAGGAAACACAGTAGAGTAGAAGAGTGCTCTTTTCTCAAAAGCTGAGTGTGTTTCTTGTAAGGCGACCTAGCGTTTGTTTCCCAGTCCTAAATGGAGTTGAATCACATGCAGTTTCTGGTCGTACGAGCAAGAGTTGTTTTCTGGAAAGAAGATTCACTATTGTGCTCCCATTGCCATACACAGTGCAAATAGCACTCGCATCTGCTCTTAGCAAGTACAGTGTATTGGACTGAAGAGGAGCTACTGTTCTTGTCAGGTTCCTAAGCAGAGTTGAACTAGATATGGCCCGTGTGTGCAGGAAGCACAGTTCTTTTGTTCTGAGCAAGCTCTCTGTTCTGGCCCTATAGGAAACACAGTAGAGTAGAAGAGTGCTCTTTTCTCAAAAGCAGAGTGTGTTTCTTGTAAGACAAGCTAGTGTTTGTTTCCAAGTCCTAAATGGAGTTGAATTACATGCAGTTTCTGGTCGTACGAGCAAGAGTTATTTTCTGGTAAGAAGAGTCACTATTGCGCTCCCATTGCTGTACACAGTGCAAATAGCACTGGCGTCTGTTCCCAGCATGTACAGTGTATTGGACTGAAGAGGATCTACTGTTCTTGTCAGTTTACTAAACAGAATTGAACTAGATATGGCCGTATGTTTAGGAAGCACAGTTCTTTTGTTCTGAGCAAGCTCATTTTTCTGCCGCTATAGGAAACATAGTAGATTAGAAGAGTGCTCTTTTCTCAAAAGCAGAGTGTGTTTCTTGTAAGGCGAGCTATTGTTTGTTTCCCAGTCCTAAATTAGGTTGAATCACATGCAGTTTTTGGTCCTATGTGCAAGAGTTGTTTTCTGGTAAGGAAAATCACTATTGCGCTCCCATTGCCAAACACAGTGCAAACAAAGCTCGCATCTGTTCCCAGCAAGTACAGTGTATTGGACTGAAAAGGAGCTACTGTTCTTGTCAGTTTCCTAAGCAGAATTGAACTGGATATGGCCATTTGTGTAGGAAGCACAGTTCTTTTGTTCTGAGCAAGCTCACTGTACTGGCCCTATAGGAAACACAGTAGAATAGAAGAGTGCTCTTTTATCAAAAGCAGAGTGTGTTTCTTGTAAGGCGAGCTAGCGTTTCTTTCCCAGTCCTAAATGGAGTTGAATCACATGCAGTTTTTGGTCCTCCGAGCAAGAGTTGTTTTCTGGTAAGAAGAGTCACTATTGTGCTCCCATTGTCATACACAGGGCAAATAGCACTGGCGTCTGTTCCCAGTATGTACAGTGTATTGGACTGAAGAGGATTTACTGTTCTTGTCAGTTTCCGATGCAGACTGGAACTAGATATGGCCCGTGTGCGTAGGAAGCACAGTTCTTTTGTTCTGAGCAAGCTCACTGTTCTGGCCCTATAGGAAACACAGTAGAGTAGAAGAGTGCTCTATTCTCTAAAGCAGAGTGTGTTTCTTGTAAGGCATGCTAGCGTTTGTTTCCCAGTCCTAAATGGAGTTGAATCCCATGCAGTTTCTGGTCCTACGAGCAAGAGTTGTTTTGTGGTAAGAAGAGTCACTATTGCGCACCCATTGTCATACACAGTGTAAATAGCACTGGCATCTGTTCCCAGCAAGTACAGTGTATTGGACTGAAGAGGAGCTACAGTTCTCATCAGTTTCCTAAGCAGAGTTGAACTAGATATGGCCCGTGTGTGTAGGAAGCACAGTTCTTTTGTTCTGAGCAAGCTCACTGTTCTGGCCCTATAGGAAACACAGTAGAGTACAAGAGTGCTCTTTTCTCAAAAACAGAGTGTGTTTCTTGTAAGGCAAGATAGCATTTGTTTCCCAGTCCTAAATGGAGTTGAATCACATGCAGTTTCTGGTCCTACAAGCAAGAGTTGTTTTCTGGTAAAAAGAGTCACTATTGCACTCCCAATGCCGTACACAGTGCAAATAGCACTCGCGTCTGTTCCCAGCAAGTACAGTGTATTGGACTGAAGAGGAGCTACTGTTCTTGTCAGTTTCCTAAGCAGGATTGAACTGGATATGGCCATTCGTGTAGGAAGCACAGTTCTTTTGTTCTGAGCAAGGTCACTGTACTGGCCCTATAGGAAACACAGTAGAGTAGAAGAGTGCTCTTTTCTCAAAAGCAGAGTGTGTTTCTCGTAAGGCGAGCTAGCATTTGTTTCCCAGTCCTAAATGGAGTTGAATCACATGAAGTGTCTGGTCCTACGAGCAAGAGTTGTTTTCTGGTAAGGAAAGTCACTATTGTGCTCCCGATGACATACACAGTGCAAAGAGCACTCGCGTCTGTTTCCAGCAAGTACAGTGTATTGGACTGAAGAGGAGCTACTGTTCTTGTCAGTTTCCTAAGCAGAATTGAACTAGATATGGCTCGTGTGTATAGGAAGCACAGTTCATTTGTTCTGAGCAAGCTCACTGTTCGGATCCCATAGGAAGCACAGTAGAGTAGAAGAGTGCTCTTTTCTCAAAAGCAGAGTGTGTTTCTTGTAAGGCGAGATAGCATTTGTTTCCCAGTCTTAAAGGTAGTTGAATCACATGCAGTTTCTGGTCCTACGAGCAAGAGTTGTTTTCTGGTAAAAAGAGTCACTATTGCGCTCCCAATGCCCTACACAGTGCAAATAGCACTCGCGTCTGATCCCAGCAAGTACAGTGTATTGGACTGAAGAGGAGCTACTGTTCTTGTCAGTTTCCTAAGCAGAGTTGAACTAGATATGGCCCGTGTGTGCAGGAAGCACAGTTCATTTGTTCTGAGCAAGCTCACTGTTCTGGCCCTATAGGAAACACAGTAGAGTACAAGAGTGCTCTTTTCTCAAAAGCAGAGTGTGTTTCTTGTAAGGCGAGCTAGTGTTTGTTTCCAGTCCTAAATGGAGTGGAATCACATGCAGTTTTTGGTCCTACGCACAAGAGTTGTTTTCCGGTAAGGAAAGTCACTATTGCGTTCCCATTGCCAAACACAGTGTAAATAGCACCCGCATCTGTTCCCAGCAAGTACAGTGTATTGGACTGAAGAGGAGCTACTGTTCTTGTCAGTTTCCTGAGCAGAATTGAACTGGATATGGCCATTTGTGTAGGAAGCACAGCTCTTTTGTTCTGAGCAAGCTCACTGTACTGGCCCTATAGGAAACACAGTAGAGTAGAAGAGTGCTCTTTTCTCAAAAGCAGAGTGTGTTTCTTGTAAGGCGAGCTAGCGTTTCTTTCCCAGTCCTAAATGAATTTGAATCACATGCAGTTTCTGGTCCTACAAGCAAGAGTATTTTCTGGTAAGAAGAGTCAGTATTGCGCTACCATTGTCATACACAGGGCAAATAGCACTGGCATTAGTTCCCAGCATGTACAGTGTATTGGAATGAAGAGGATCTATTGTTCTTGTCAGGTTCCTAAGCAGAGATGAACTAGATATGGCCCGTGTGTGTATGAAGCACATTTCTTTAATTCTGGGCAAGCTCACTGTTCTGGCCCTATAGGAAACACAGTAGAGTAGAAGAGCGCTCTTTTCTCAAAAGCAGAGTGTGTTTCTTGTAAGGCAAGCTAGCATTTGTTTCCCAGTCTTAAATGGAGTTGAATCACATGCAGTTTCTGGTCCTACGAGCAAGAGTTGTTTTCTGGTAAAAAGAGTCACTATTGCGCTCCCAATGCCGTACACATTGCAAATAGCACTTGCGTCTCTTCTCAGCAAGTACAGTGTATTGGACTGAAGAGGAGCTACTATTCTTTTCAGTTTCCTAAGCAGAGTTGAACTAGATATGGCCCGTGTGTGTAGGAAGCACAGTTCTTTTGTTCTGAGCAAGCTCACTGTTCGGCCCCCATAGGAAACACAGTAGAGTAGAAGTGTGCCCTATTCTCAAAAGCAGAGCGTGTTTCTTGTAAGGCGAGCTAGCGTTTGTTTCCCAGTCCTAAGTGAAGTTGAATCGCATGCAGTTTCTGGTCCTAAGAGCAAAAGTTGTTTTCTGGTAAGAAAACTCACTATTGTGCTCCTATTACTGTACACAGTGCAAATAGCACTCGCGTCTGTTCCCAGCAAGTACAGTGTATTGGACTGAAGAGGAGCTACTGTTCTCGTCAGTTTCCTAAGCAGAGTTGAACTACATATGTCCCGTGTGCGTAGGAAGCACAGATCTTTTGTTCCGAGCTAGCTCACTGTTCTGGCCCTATAGGACACAGTAGAGTAAAAGAGTGCTCTTTTCTCAAAATCAGAGTGTATTTCTCTAAGGCAAGAAAGCATGTGTTTCCCAGTCCTAAATGGAGTTGAATCTCATGCAGTTTCTGATCCTAAGTGCGAGAGTTTTTTCTGGTAAGAAGAGTCACTATTGTGCTCCCACTGTCATACACAGGGCAAATAGCTCGGGCATCTGTTCCCAGCATGTACAGTGTATTGGACTGAAGAGGATCTACTCTTCTTCTCAGTTTACTAAGCAGAATTGAAATAGGTAGGGCCGTGTGTGTAGGAAGCACAGTTCTTTTGTTCTGAGCAAGCTCACTGTTCGGACCCCATAGGAAACACAGGAGAGTAGAAGAGTGCTCTTTTCTCAAAAGCAGAGTGTGTTTCTTGTAAGGTGAGCTAGCGATTGTTTCCCAGTCCTAAATGGAGTTGAATCCCATGCATTTTCTGGTCCTACGAGTAGAGTTATTTTTTTGGTAAGAAGAGTCACTATTGTGCTCCCAATGCCATACACAGTACAAACAGCACTTGCCTCTGTTCCAATCATGTACAGTGTATTGGACTGAAGAGGAGCTACTGTTCTTGTCAGTTTCCTAAGCAGAGTTGAACTAGATATGGCCCATGTGTATAGGAAGCACAGTTCTTTTGTTCTGAGCAAGCTCACTGTTAGGAACCCATAGGAAACACAGTAGAGTAGAAGAGTGCTCTTTTCTCAAAAGCAGAGTGTGTTTCTTGTAAGGCGAGCTAGCTTTTTTTTCCCAGTCCTAAATGAATTTGAATCACATGCAGTTTCTGGTCCTATGAGTAGAGTTATTTTTTGGTAAGAAGAGTCACTATTGCGCTCCAATTGCCATGCAAAGTACAAATAGCACTTGCGTCTGTTCCAATGAAGTACAGTGTATTGGACTGAAGAGGAGCTACTGTTCTTGTCAGTTTCCTAAGCAGAATTGAACTGGATATGGCCATTTGTGTAGGAAGCACAGTTCTTTTGTTCTGAGCAAGCTCACTGTACTGGCCCTATAGGAAACACAGTAGAGTAGAAGAGTGCTCTTTTCTCGAAAGCAGAGTGTGTTTCATGTAAGGCGAGCTAGCGTTTCTTTCCCAGTCCTAAATGGAGTTGAATTATATGCAGTTTTTGGTCCTACGAGCAAGAGTTGTTTTCTGGTAAGAACAGTCACTATTGCGCTCCCATTGTCATACACAAGGCAAATAGCACTGGCGTCTGTTCCCAGCATGTACAGTGTATTGGACTGAAGAGGATCTATCGTTCTTGTCAGGTTCCTAAGCAGAGTTGAAGTAGATATGGCCTGTGTGTGTATGAAGCACATTTCTTTTGTTCTGAGCAAGCTCACTGTTCTGGCCCTATAGGAAACACAGTAGAGTAGAAGAGTGCTCTTTCTCAAAAGCAGAGTGTGTTTCTTGTAAGGCAAGCTAGCGTTTGTTTCCCAGTCCTAAATGGAGTTGAATCCCATGCAGTTTCTGGTTCTAGGAGCAAGAGTTGTTTTGTGGTAAGAAAAGTCACTATTGCGCTCTCATTGTCATACACAGTGCAAATAGCACTGGCGTCTGATCCCAGCAAGCACAGTGTATTGGACTGAAGGGGATCTACTGTTCTTGTCAGTTTCCTAAGCAGAATTGAACTAGATTTGGCCCGTGTGTGTAGGAAGCACAGTTCTTTTGTTGTGAGCAAGCTCACTGTTCGGACCCCATAGGGAACACAGCAGAGTAGAAGTGTGCCCTTTTCTCAAAAGCAGAGCTTGTTTCTTGTAAGGCAAGCTAGCGTTTGTTTCCCAGTCCTAAGTGGATTTGAATCACATGCAGTTTCTGGTCCTAAGAGCCAGAGTTGTTTTCTGGTAAGAAGAGTCACTATTGTGCTCCCAATGCTGTACACAGTGCAAATAGCACTCGCGTCTGTTCCCAGCAAGTACAGTGAATTGGACTGAAGAGGAGCTACTGTTCTTGTCAGTTTCCTAAGCAGAGTTGAACTAGATATGGCCCGTGTGTGTAGGAAGCACAGTTCTTTTGTTCTGAGCAAGCTCACTGTTCTGGCCCTATAGGAAACACAGTAGAGTAGAAGAGTGCTCTTTTCTCAAAAGCAGAGTGTGTTTCTTGTAAGGCGAGATAGCATTTGTTTCCCAGTCCTAAATGGAGTTGAATCACATGCAGTTTTTGCTCCTACAAGCAAGAGTTGTTTTCTGGTAAGGAATGTCACTATTGCGATCCCGTTGACATACACAGTGCAAATAGCTCTCGCGTCTGTTCCCAGCAAGTACAGTGTATTGGACTGAAGAGGAGCTACTGTTCTTGTCAGTTTCCTAAGCAGAGCTGAACTAGATATGGCCCGTGTGCGTAGGAAGCACAGTTCTTTTGTTCTGAGCAAGCTCACTGTTTGGACCCCATAGGACACATAGTTGAGAAGAAGAGTGCTCTTTTCTCAAAAGCAGAGAGTATTTCTTGTAAGGCGAGCTAGCTTTTGTTTCCCAGTCCTAAATGAATTTGAATCACATGCAGTTTCTGGTCCTACGAGTAGAGTTAATTTTTATTAAGAAGAGTCACTATTGCACTCCCAATACCATAAACAGTACAAATAGCACTTGCATCTGTTCCAATCAAGTACAGTGTATTGGACTGAAGAGGAGCTACTGTTCTTGTCAGTTTCCTAAGCAGATTTGAACTAGATATGGCCCGTGTGTGTAGGAAGCACAGTTCTTTTGTTCTGAGCAAGCTCACTGTTCTGGCCCTATAGGAAACATAGTAGAGTAGAGGAGGGCTCTTTTCTCAAAAGCAGAGTGTGTTTCTTGTAAGGCAAGCTAGTGTTTGTTTCCCATTCAGAAATGGAGTTGAATCCCATGAAGTTTCTAGTCCTACGAGCAAGAGTTGTTTTCTGGTAAGAAGAGTCACTATTGCGCTCCCATTGTCATACACAGTGCAAATAGCACTCGCATCTGTTCCCAGCAAGTACAGTGTATTGGACTGAAGGGGATCTACTGTTCTTGTCAGTTTTCTAAGCAGAATTGAACTAGATATGGCCCGTGTGTGTAGGAAGCACAGTTCTTTTGTTCTGAGCAAGCTCACTGTTTGGACCCCATAGGAACCACAGTAGAGTAGAAGTGTGCCCTCTTCTCAAATCAGAGCTTGTTTCTTGTAAGGCAAGCTAGCGTTTGTTTCCCAGTCCTAAGTGGAGTTGAATCACATGCAGTTTCTGGTCCTAAGAGCCAAAGTTGTTTTCTGGTAAGAATGGTCACTATTGTGCTCCCATTGCTGTACACAGTACAAATAGCACTCATCTGTTCCCAGCAAGTACAGTGTATTGGACTGAAGAGAAGCTACTCTTCTCGTCAGTTTCCTAAGCAGAGTTGAACTAGATATGGCCCGTGTGTGTAGGAAGCACAGTTCTTTTGTTCTGAGCAAGCTCACTGTTCTGGCCCCATAGGAAACACAGTAGAGTACAAGAGTGCTCTTTTCTCAAAAGCAGAGTGTGTTTCTTGTAAGGCGAGATAGCATTTGTTTCCCAGTCCTAAATGGAGTTGAATCCCATGCAGTTTCTATTCCTACGAGCAAGAGTTGTTTTCTGGTAAAATGAGTCACTATTGTGCTCCCAATTCCGTACACAGTGCAAATAGCACTCGCGTCTGTTCCCAGCAAGTACAGTGTATTGGACTGAAGAGGAGGTACTGTTCTTGTCAGTTTCCTAAGCAGAGTTGAACTAGATATGGCCCGTGTGTGCAGGAAGCACAGTTCTTTTGTTCTGAGCAAGCTCTCTGTTCTGAACCCTATAGGAAACACAGTAGAGTAGAAGAGTGTTCTTTTCTCAAAAGCAGAGTGTGTTTCTTGTAAGGCGAGCTAGCGTTTGTTTCCCAGTCCTAAACGGAGTTGAATGACATGCAGATTCTGGTCCTATGAGCAAGAGTTGTTTTCAGGTAAGAAGAGTCACTATTGTGCTCCCATTGGTGTACACAGTGCAAAAACACTCGCGTCTGTTCCCAGCAAGTACAGTGTATTGGACTGAAGAGGAGCTACTGTTCTTGTCAGTTTCCTAAGCAGATTTGAACTAGAAATGGCCCGTGTGTGTAGGAAGCACAGTTCTTTTGTTCTGAGCAAGCTCACAGTTCTGGCCCTATAGGAAACACAGTAGAGTAGAGGAGGGCTCTTTTCTCAAAAGCAGAGTGTGTTTCTTGTAAGGCAAGCTAGTGTTTGTTTCCCATTCAGAAATGGAGTTGAATACCATGAAGTTTTTAGTCCTACGAGCGAGAGTTGTTTTCTGGTAAGAAGAGTCACTATTGCGCTCCCATTGTCATACACAGTGCAAATAGCACTGGCATCTGTTCACAGAAAGTACAGTGTATTGGACTGAAGAGGAGCTTCTGTTCTTGTCAGTTTCCTAAGCAGAGTTGAACTAGATATGGCCCGTGTGTGTAGAAAGCACAGTTCTTTTGTTCTGAGCAAGCTCACTGTTCTGGCCCTATAGGAAACACAGTAGAGTACAAGAGTGCTCTTTTCTCAAAAGCAGAGTGTGTTTCTTGTAAGGCAAGCTAGCATTTGTTTCACAGTCCTAAATGGAGTTGAATCACATGCAGTTTCTGGTCCTACGAGCAAGAGTTGTTTTCTGGTAAAAAGAGTCACTGTTGCGCTCCCAATGCCGTACACAGTGCAAATAGCACTCGCGTCTGTTCCCAGCAAGTACAGTGTATTGGACTAAAGAGGAGCTACTGTTCTTGTCAGTTTCCTAAGCAGAGTTGAACTAGATATGGCCCGTGTGTGCAGGAAGAACAGTTCTTTTGTTCTGAGCAAGCTCACTGTTCTGGCCCTATAGGAAACACAGTAGAGTAGAAGAGTGCTCTTTTCTCAAAAGCAGAGTGTGTTTCTTGTAAGGCGAGCTAGTGTTTGTTTCCCAGTCCTAAATGGAGTTGAATTACATGCAGTTTTTTGTCCTACGCGCAAGAGTTGTTTTCTGGTAAAGAAAGTCACTATTGTGCTCCCATTGCCAAACACAGTGCAAATAGAAAACGCATCTGTTCCCAGCAAGTACAGTGTATTGGACTGAAGAGGAGCTACTGTTCTTGTCAATTTCCTAAGCAGAGTTGAACTAGATATGGCCCGTGTGTGTAGGAAGCACAGTTATTTTGTTCTCAGCAAGTTCACTGTTCAGACCCCATAGAAAACACAGTAGAGTAGAAGAGTGCTCTTTTCTCAAAAGCAGAGTGTGTTTCTTGTAAGGCAAGCTAGCGTTTGTTTCCCAGTCCTAAATGGAGTTGAATCAAATGCAGTTTTTGGTCCTACGAGCAAGAGTTGTTTTCTGGTAAGAGGAGTCACTATTGCGCTCCCATTGCCATACATAGTACAAATAACACTTGCGTCTGTTTCCAGCAAGTACAGTGTATTCGTCTGAAGAGGAGCTACTGTTCATGTCAGTTTCCTAAGCAAAATTGAACTAGATAAGGCCCGTGTGTGTAGGATGCACAGTTCTTTTGTTCTGAGCAAGCTCACTGTTCGAACCCCATAGGAAACACAGTAGAGAGAAGAGTGCTGTTTTCTCAAAAGCAGAGTGTGTTTCTTGTAAGGCGAGCTACCATTTGTTTCCCAGTCCTAAATGGAGTTGAATCAAATGCAGTTTTTGGTCCTACGAGCAAGAGTTGTTTTCTGGTAAGAAGAGTCACTATTGCGCTCCCATTGCCATACACAGTGCAAATAGCACTGGCGTCTGTTCCCAGCATGTACAGTGTATTGGACTGAAGAGGATCTACTGTTCTTGTCAGTTTCCTAAGCAGAATTTAACTAGATATGGCCCGTGTGTGTAGGAAGCACAGTTCTTTTGTTCTGAGCAAGCTCACTGTTCTAGCCCTATAGGAAACACAGTAGAGTAGAAGAGTGCTCTTTTCTCAAAAGCAGAGTGTGTTTCTTGTAAGGCGAGCTAGCGTTTGTTTCCCAGTCCTAAATGGAGTTGAATCACATGCAGTTTCTTGTCCTACGAGCAAGAGTTTTTTCTGGTAATAAGAGTCACTATTGCGCTCCCATTGTCATACACAGGGCAAATAGCACTGGCCTCTGTTCTCAGCATGTATAGTGTATTGGACTGAAGAGGATCTACTGTTCTTGTCAGCTTCCTAAGCAGAGTTGAACTAGATATGGCCCATGTGTGTAGGAAGCATAGTTCTTTTGTTCTCAGCAAGCTCACTGTTCTGGCCATATAGGAAACACAGTAGAGTAGAAGAGTGCTCTTTCCTCAAAAGCAGAGTGTGTTTCTTGTAAGGCGAGCTAGCGTTTGTTTCCCAGTCTTAAATGGAGTTGAATCACATGCAGTTTCCGTTCCTACGAGTAAGAGTTGGTTTCTGGTAAGGAAATTCACTATTGCGCTCCCATTGCCATACACAGTGCAAATAGCACTCGCGTCTGTTCCCAGCAAGTACAGTGTATTGGACTGAAGAGGAACTACGGTTCTTGTCAGGTTCCTAAGCAGAGTTGAACTAGATATGGCCCGTGTGTAGGAAGAACAGTTCTGTTGTTCTCAGCAAGCTGACTGTTCGGACCCCATAGGAAACACAGTAGAGTAGAAGAGTGCTCTTTTCTCAAAAGCCGAGTGTGTTTAGTATAAGGCGACCTAGCGTTTGCTTCCCAGTCCTAAATGGAGTTGAATCACATGCAGTTTCTGGTCCTAAGAGCAAGAGTTGTTTTCTGGTAAGAAGAGTCACTATTGCGCTCCCATTGCCATACACAGTGCAAATAGCACTCGCGTTTGCTCTCAGCAAGTACAGTGTATTGGATTGAAGAGGAGCTACTGTTCTTGTCAGTTTCCTAAGAAGACTTGAACTAGATATGGCCCGTGTGTGTAGGAAGCACAGTTCATTTGTTCTGAGCAAGCTAACTGTTCGAACCCCATAGGAAACACAGTAGAGTAGAAGAGTACTCTTTTCTCAAAAGCAGAGTGTTTTTCTTGTAAGGCGAGCTAACTTTTGTTTCCCAGTGGTAAATGAAGTTGAATCACATGCAGTTTCTGGTCCTACGAGTAGAGTTGTTTTTTGGTAAGAAGAGTCACTCTTGCGCTCCCTTTGCCATACACAGTGCAATAGCACTTGCGTCTTTTCCAATCAAGTACAGTGTATTGGACTGAAGAGGAGATACTGTTCTTGTCAGTTTCCTGAGCAGAGTTGAACTAGATATGGCCCGTGTGTATAGGAAGCACAGTTCTTTTGTTCTGAGCAAGCTCACTTTCTGGCCCTATAGGAAACACAGTAGAGTAGAAGAGTGCTCTTTTCTCAAAAGCAGAGTGTGTTTCTTGTAAGGCGAGATAGCGTTTGTTTCAAAGTCCTAAATGGAGTTGAATCACATGCATTTTCTGAACGTAAGAGCAAGAGTTGTTTTCTGGTAAGGAAAGTCACTATTGCCCTCCCATTGTCATACACAGGGCAAATAGCACTGGCGACTGTTCCCAGCATGTACAGTGTATTGGACTGAAGAGGATCTACTGTTCTTCTCAGTTTCCTAAGCAGAATTGAACTAGATACGGCCATGTGTGTAGGAAGCACATTTCTTTTGTTCTGAGCAAGCTCACTGTTCTGGCCCTATAGGAAACACAGTAGAGTAGAAGAGTGCTCTTTTCTCAAAAGCAGAGTGTGTTTCTTGTAAGGCGAGATAGCGTTTGCTTCCCAGACCTAAATGGAGTTGAATCACATGCAGTTTCTGGTCCTATAAGCAAGAGTTGTTTTCTGGTAAGAAGAGTCACTATTGCGCTCGCATTGTCATACACAGGGCAAATAGCACTGGCGTCTGTTACCAGCAAGTACAGTGTATTGGACTGAAGAGCATCTACTGTTCTTGTCAGTTTCCTCTGCAGAGTTGAACTAGATATGGCCCGTGTGTGTAGGAAGCACAGTTCTTTTGTTCTGAGCAAGCTCACTGTGCGGACCCCATAGGAAACTCAGTGCTCTTTTCTCAAAAGCAGAGTGTGTTTCTTGTAAGGCGAGCTAGCGTTTGTTTCCCAGTCCTAAATGGAGTTGAATCACATGCAGTTTTTGGTCCTACGAGCAAGAGTTGTTTTCTGGTAAGGAAAGTCACTATTGCGCTCCCATTGCCAAACACAGTGCAAATAGAAAACGCATCTGTTCCCAGCAAGTACAGTGTATTGGACTGAAGAGGAGCTACTGTTCTTGTCAGTTTCCTAAGCAGAATTGAAGTGGATATGGCCATTTGTGTAGGAAGCACAGTTCTTTTGTTCTGAGCAAGCTCACTGTACTGGCCCTATAGGTAACACAGTAGAGTAGAAGAGTGCTCTTTTTTCAAAAGCAGAGTGTGTTTCTTGTAAGGCGAGCTAGCATTTGTTTCGCAGTCCTAAATTTAGTTGAATCAAATGCAGTTTTTGGTCCTACGAGCAAGAGTTGTTTTCTGGTAAGAAGAGTGACTATTGCACTCCCTTTGCCATACATAGTGCAAATAGCCCTCTCGTCTGTTCCCAGCAAGTACAGTGTATTGGACTGAAGAGGAGCTACTGTTCTTGTCAGTTTCCTAAGCAGAGTTGAACTAGATATGGCCCGTGTGTGTAGGAAGCACAGTTCTTTTGTTCTCAGCAAGCTCACTGTTCGGACCCCATAGAAAACACAGTAGAGTAGAAGAGTGCTCTTTTATCAAAAGCAGAGTGTGTTTCTTGTAAGGCGAGCTAGCGTTTGTTTCCCAGTCCTAAATGGAGTTGAATCAAATGTAGTTTTTGGTCCTACGAGCAAGATTTGTTTTCTGGTAAGAAGAGTCACTATTGTGCTCCCATTGCCATACATAGTACAAATAACACTCGCGTCGGTTTCCAGCAAGTACAGTGTATTGGTCTGAAGAGGAGCTACTGTTCATGTCAGTTTCCTAAGCAAAGTTGAACTAGATAAGGCCCGTGTGTGTAGGAAGCACAGTTCTTTTGTTCTGAGCAAGCTCACTGTTCGAACCCCATAGGAAACACAGTAGAGAGAAGAGTGCTCTTTTCTCAAAAGCAGAGTGTGTTTCTTGTAAGGCGAGCTAGCGTTTGTTTCCCAGTCCGAAATGGAGTTGAATCACATGCAGTTTCGGGTCCTACGAGCAAGAGTTGTTTTCTGGTAAGAAGAGTCACTATTGCGCTCCCATTGCCATACACAGTGCAAATAGCAGTGGCGTCTGTACCCAGCATGTACAGTGTATTGGACTGAAGAGGATCTACTGTTCTTGTCAGTTTCCTAAGCAGAATTGAACTAGATATGGCCCGTGTGTGTAGGAAGCACAGTTCTTTTGTTCTGAGCAAGCTCACTGTTCTGGCCATATAGGAAACACTGTAGAGTAGAAGAGTGCTCTTTCCTCAAAAGCAGAGTGTGTTTCTTGTAAGGCGAGCTAGCGTTTGTTTCCCAGTCTTAAATGGAGTTGAATCACATGCAGTTTCCGTTCCTACGAGCAAGAGTTGGTTTCTGGTAAGGAAATTCACTATTGCGCTCCCATTGCCATACACAGTGCAAATAGCACTCGCGTATGTTCCCAGGAAGTACAGTGTATTGGAATGAAGAGGAGCTACTGTTCTTGTCAGGTTCCTAAGCAGAGTTGAACTAGATATGGCCCGTGTGTAGGAAGCACAGTTCTGTTGTTCTCAGCAAGCTGACTGTTCGGACCCCATAGGAAACACAGTAGAGTAGAAGAGTGCTCTTTTCTCAAAAGCCGAGTGTGTTTAGTGTAAGGCGACCTAGCATTTGCTTCCCAGTATTAAATGGAGTTGAATCACATGCAGTTTCTGGTCCTAAGAGCAAGAGTTGTTTTCTGGTAAGAAGAGTCACTATTGCGCTCCCATTGCCATACACAGTGCAAATAGCACTTGCGTTTGCTCTCAGCAAGTACAGTGTATTGGATTAAAGAGGAGCTACTGTTCTTGTCAGTTTCCTAAGCAGACTTGAACTAGATATGGCCCGTGTGTGTAGGAAGCACAGTTCATTTGTTCTGAGCAAGCTAACTGTTCGGACCCCATAGGAAATACAGTAGAGTAGAAGAGTACTCTTTTCTCAAAAGCAGAGTGTGTTTCTTGTAAGGCGAGCTAGCGTTTGTTTCCCAGTCCTAAATGGAGTTGAATCACATGCCGTTTTTGGTCCTACGAGCAAGAGTTGTTTTCTGGTAAGGAAAGTCACTATTGCGTTCCCATTGACATACACAGTGCAAATAGCACTTGCGTCTGTTCTCAGCAAGTACAGTGTATTGGACTGAAGAGGAGCTACTGTTCTTGTCAGTTTCCTAAGCAGAGTTGACCTAGATATGGCCCGTGTGCATAGGAAGCACAGTTCTTTTGTTCTGAGCAAGCTCACTGTTCAGATCCCATAGGACACATAGTAGAGAAGAAGCTCTTTTCTCAAAAGCAGAGTGTGTTTCTTGTAAGGCAAGCTAACTTTTGTTTCCCAGTCCTAAATGTATTTGAATCACATGCAGTTTCTGGTCCTACGAGTAGAGTTATTTTTTGGTAAGAAGAGTCACTATTGTGCTCCCATTGCCATACACAGTACAAATAGCACTTGCATCTGTTCCAATCAAGTACAGTGTATTGGACTGAAGAGGAGCTACTCTTCTTGTCAGTTTCCTAAGCAGAATTGAACTAGATATGGCCCGTTTGTGTAGGAAGCACAGTTCTTTTGTTCTGAGAAAGCTCACTGTTTGAACCCCATAGGAAACACAGTAGAGTAGAAGAGTGCTCTTTTCTCAAAAGCAGAGTGTGTTTCTTGTAAGTCGAGCTAGGCGTTTGTTTCCCAGTACTAAATGGAGTTGAATCACATGCAGTTTCTGGTCCTACGAGCAAGGGTTGTTTTCTGATAAGAAGAGTCACTATTGCGCTCCCATTGCCATACACAGTGCAAATAGCACTGGCGTCTGTACCCAGCATGTACAGCGTGTTGGACTGAAGAGGATCTACTGTTCTTTTCAGTTTCCTAAGCAGAGTTGAACTTGATATGGCCCGTGTGTGTAGGAAGCACAGTTCTTTTGTTCTGAGCAAGCTCACTGTTCGGACCTCATAGGAAACACAGTAGAGTAGAAGAGTGCTCTTTTCTCAAAAGCAGAGTGTGTTTCTTGTAAGGCGAGCTACCGTTTGTTTCCCAGTCCTAAATGGAGTTGAATCACATGCAGTTTCTGGTCCTACGAGCAAGAGTTGTTTTCTGGTAAGAAGAGTCACTATTGCGCTCCCATTGCCATGCACAGTGCAAATAGCACTCGCGTCTGTTCCCAGCAAGTACAGTGTATTGGACTGAAGAGGAGCTACTGTTCTTGTCAGTTTCCTAACCAGAATTGAACTAGGTATGGCCCGTGTATGTAGGAAGCACAGTTCTTTTGTTCTGAGCAAGCTCACTGTTGGACCCCATAGGAAACACAGTAGAGTAGAAGAGTGCTCTTTTCTCAAAAGCAGAGTGTGTTTCTTGTAAGGCGAGCTAGCATTTGTTTCCCAATCCTAAATGGAGTTGAATCACATGCAGTTTCTGGTCCTACGAGCAAGAGTTGTTTCCGGTAAGAGTCACTATTGCGCTCCCATTGCCATAAACAGTACAAATAGCACTGGCGTCTGTACCCAGCATGTACAGTGTATTGGACTGAAGAGGATCTACTGTTCTTGTCAGTTTCCTATAGAATAGAACAAGATATGGCCCGTGTGTGTAGGAAGCACAGTTCTTTTGTTCTGAGCAAGCTCACTGTTTGGACCCCATAGGAAACACAGTAGAGTAGATGTGTGTCCTATTCTCAAAAGCAGAGTGTGTTTCTTGTAAGGCGAGCTAGTGTTTGTTTCCCAGTCCTAAATGGAGTTGAAATACACATGCAGTTTCTGGTCCTACGAGCAAGAGTTGTTTTCTGGTAAGAAGAGTCACTATTGCTCTCCCTTTGCCATACACAGTGCAAATAGCCCTCCCGTCTGTTCCCAGCAAGTACAGTGTTTTGGACTGAAGAGGAGCTACTGTTCTTGTCAGTTTCCTAAGCAGAATTGAACTAGATATGGCCCGTGTGTGTAGGAAGCACAGTTCTTTTGTTCTCAGCAAGCTCACTGTTTAGACCCCTTAGGAAACACAGTAGAGTAGAAGAGTACACTTTTCTCAAAAGCAGAGTGTGTTTCTTGTAAGGCGAGCTAGCGTTTGTTTCCCAGTCCTAAATGGAGTTGAATCACATGCAGTTTCTGGTCCTACGAGCAAGGGTTGTCTTCTGGTAAGAAGAGTCACTATTGCGGTCCCATTGCCATACACAGTGCAAATAGCACTGGCGTTTGTACCCAGCGTGTACAGCGTATTGGACTGAAGAGGATCTACTGTTCTTTTCAGTTTCCTAAGCAGAGTTGAACTAGATATGGCCCGTGTGTGTAGGAAGCACAGTTCTTTTGTTCTGAGCAAGCTCACTGTTCGGACCCCATAGGAAACACAGTAGAGTAGAAGAGTGCTCTTTTCTCAAAAGCAGAGTGTGTTTCTTGTAAGGCGAGCTAGCGTTTGTTTCCCAGTCCTAAATGCAGTTGAATCAAATGCAGTTTTTGGTCCTAGGAGCAAGAGTTGTTTTCTGGTAAGAAGAGTGACTATTGTGCTCCCTTTGACATACATTGTGCAAATAGCCCTCTCGTCTGTTCCCAGCAAGTACAGTGTATTGGACTGAAGAGGAGCTACTGTTCTTGTCAGTTTCCTAAGCAGAGTTGAACTAGATAAGGCCCATGTGTGTAGGAAGCACAGTTCTTTTGTTCTCAGCAAGCTCACTGTTCGAACCCCATAGGAAACACAGTAGAGAGAAGAGTGCTCTTTTCTCAAAAGCAGAGTGTGTTTCTTGTAAGGCGAGCTAGCGTTTGTTTCCCAGTCCTAAATGGAGTTGAATCACATGCAGTTTCTGGTCGTACGAGCAAGAGTTGTTTTCTGGTAAGAAGAGTCACTATTGTGCTCCCATTGCCATGCACAGTGCAAATAGCACTCGCGTCTGTTCCCAGCAAGTACAGTGTATTGGACTGAAGAGGAGCTACTGTTCTTGTCAGTTTCCTAAGCAGAATTGAACTAGGTATGGCCCATGTGTGTAGGAAGCACAGTTCTTTTGTTCTGAGCAAGCTCACTGTTGGACCCCATAGGAAACACAGTAGAGTAGAAGAGTGCTCTTTTCTCAAAAGCAGAGTGTGTTTCTTGTAAGGCGAGCTAGCATTTGTTTCCCAGTCCTAAATGGAGTTGAATCACATGCAGTTTCTGGTCCTATGAGCAAGGGTTGTCTTCTGGTAAGAAGAGTCACTATTGCGGTCCCATTGCCATAAACAGTGTAAATAGCACTGGCGTCTGTACCCAGCATGTACAGCATATTGGACTGAAGAGGATCTACTGTTCTTTTCAGTTTCCTAAGCAGAGTTGAACTAGATATGGCCCGAGTGTGTAGGAAGCACAGTTCTTTTGTTCTGAGCAAGCTCACTGTTCGGACCGCATAGGAAACACAGTAGAGTAGAAGAGTGCTCTTTTCTCAAAAGCAGAGTGTGTTTCTTGTAAGGCGAGCTAGCGTTTGTTTCCCAGTCCTAAATGGAGTTGAATCAAATGCAGTTTTTGGTCCTATGAGCAAGAGTTGTTTTCTGGTAAGAAGAGTGACTATTGTGCTCCCTTTGCCATACATAGTGCAAATATCTTTCTCGTCTGTTCCCAGCAAGTACAGTGTATTGGATTGAAGAGGAGCTACTGTTCTTGTCAGTTTCCTAAGCAGAGTTGAACTAGATATGGCACGTGTGTGTAGGAAGCACAGTTCTTTTGTTCTCAGCAAGCTCACTGTTCGGACCCCATAGAAAACACAGTAGAGTAGAAGAGTGCTCTTTTCTCAAAAGCAGAGTGTGTTTCTTGTAAGGCAAGCTAGCGTTTGTTTGCCAGTCCTAAAAGGAGTTGAATCAAATGCAGTTTTTGGTCCTACGAGCAAGAGTTGTTGTCTGGTAAGAAGAGTCACTATTGTGCTCCCATTGCTATACATAGTACAAATAACACTCGCGTCTGTTTCCAGCAAGTACAGTGTATTGGTCTGAAGAGGAGCTACTGTTCATGTCAGTTTCCTAAGAAAAGTTGAACTAGATAAGGCCCGTGTGTGTAGGAAGCACAGTTCTTATGTACTCAGCAAGCTCACTGTTCTGGCCCTATAAGAAACACAGTAGAGTTGAAGAGTGCTCTTTTCTCAAAAGCAGAGTGTGTTTCTTGTAAGGCGAGCTAGCGTTTGTTTGCCAGTCCTAAATGGAGTTGAATCACATGCAGTTTTTGGTCCCATGCGCAAGAGTTGTTCTGGTAAAAAAAAGTCACTATTGCGCTCCCATTGCCAAACACAGTGCAAATAGCACTCGCATCTGTTCCCAGCAAGTACAGTGTATTGGACTGAAGAGGAGCTACTGTTCTTGTCAGTTTCCTAAGCAGAATTGAACCTGATACGGCCATTTGTGTAGGAAGCACAGTTCTTTTTTTCTGAGCAAGCTCAATGTTCTGGCCCTATAGGAAACACAGTAGAGTAGAAGAGTGCTCTTTTCTCAAAAGCAGAGTGTGTTTCTTGTAAGGCGAGCTAGCGTTTGTTTCCCAGTCCTAAATGGAGTTGAATCACATGCAGTTTTTGGTCCTATGAGCAAGAGTTGTTTTCTGGTAAGGAAAGTCACTATTGCGTTCCCATTGACATACACAGTGCAAATAGCACTTGCGTCTGTTCTCAGCAAGTACAGTGTATTGGACTGAAGAGGAGCTACTGTTCTTGTCAGTTTCCTAAGCAGAGTTGAACTAGATATGGCCCGTGTGCATAGGAAGCACAGTTCTTTTGTTCTGAGCAAGCTCACTGTTCGGATCCCATAGGACACATAGTAGAGAAGAAGAGTGCTCTTTTCTCAAAAGCAGAGTGTGTTTCTTTTAAGGCGAGCTAACTTTTGTTTCCCAGTCCTAAATGTATTTGAATCACATGCAGTTTCTGGTCCTACGAGTAGAGTTATTTTTTGGTAAGAAGAGTCACTATTGTGCTCCCATTGCCATACACAGTACAAATAGCACTTGCATCTGTTCCAATCAAGTACAGTGTATTGGACTGAAGAGGAGCTACTCTTCTTGTCAGTTTCCTAAGCAGAGTTGAACTAGATATGGCCCGTGTGTGTAGGAAGCACAGTTCTTTTGTTCTGAGCAAGCTCACTGTTCGGACCCCATAGGAAACACAGTAGAGTAGAAGAGTGCTCTTTTCTCAAAAGCAGAGTGTGTTGCTTGTAAGGCGAGCTAGCGTTTGTTTCCCAGTCCTAAATGGAGTTGAATCAAATGCAGTTTTTGGCCCTAGGAGCAAGAGTTGTTTTCTGGTAAGAAGAGTGACTATTGTGCTCCCTTTGCCATACATAGTGCAAATAGCCCTCTCGTCTGTTCCCAGCAAGTACAGTGTATTGGACTGAAGAGGAGCTACTGTTCTTGTCAGTTTCCTAAGCAGAGTTGAACTAGATAAGGCCCGTGTGTGTAGGAAGCACAGTTCTTTTGTTCTGAGCAAGCTCACTGTTCGAACCCCATAGGAAACACAGTAGAGAGAAGAGTGCTCTTTTCTCAAAAGCAGAGTGTGTTTCTTGTAAGGCGAGCTACCGTTTGTTTCCCAGTCCTAAATGGAGTTGAATCACATGCAGTTTCTGGTCCTACGAGCAAGAGTTGTTTTCTGATAAGAAGAGTCACTATTGCGCTCCCATTGCCATGCACAGTGCAAATAGCACTCGCGTCTGTTCCCAGCAAGTACAGTGTATTGGACTGAAGAGGAGCTACTGTTCTTGTCAGTTTCCTAACCAGAATTGAACTAGGTATGGCCCGTGTGTGTAGGAAGCACAGTTCTTTTGTTCTGAGCAAGCTCACTGTTGGACCCCATAGGAAACACAGTAGAGTAGAAGAGTGCTCTTTTCTCAAAAGCAGAGTGTGTTTCTTGTAAGGCGAGCTACCGTTTGTTTCCCAGTCCTAAATGGAGTTGAATCACATGCAGTTTCTGGTCCTACGAGCAAGAGTTGTTTTCTGGTAAGAAGAGTCACTATTGCGCTCCCATTGCCATGCACAGTGCAAATAGCACTCGCGTCTGTTCCCAGCAAGTACAGTGTATTGGACTGAAGAGGAGCTACTGTTCTTGTCAGTTTCCTAACCAGAATTGAACTAGGTATGGCCCGTGTATGTAGGAAGCACAGTTCTTTTGTTCTGAGCAAGCTCACTGTTGGACCCCATAGGAAACACAGTAGAGTAGAAGAGTGCTCTTTTCTCAAAAGCAGAGTGTGTTTCTTGTAAGGTGAGGTAGCGTTTGTTTCCCAATCCTAAATGGAGTTGAATCACATGCAGTTTCTGGTCCTACGAGCAAGAGTTGTTTTCTGGTAAGAAGAGTCACTATTGCGCTCCCATTGCCATAAACAGTACAAATAGCACTGGCGTCTGTACCCAGCATGTACAGTGTATTGGACTGAAGAGGATCTACTGTTCTTGTCAGGTTCCTAAGCAGAGTTGAACTAGATTTGGCCCATGTGTGTAGGAAGCACAGTTCTTTTGTACTCAGCAAGCTCACTGTTCTGGCCCTATAGGAAACACAGTAGAGTAGATGAGTGCTCTTTCCTCAAAAGCAGAGTGTGTTTCTTGTAAGGCGAGCTAGCGTTTGTTTCCCAGTCCTAAATGGAGTTGAATCACATGCAGTTTCTAGTCATACGAGCAAGAGTTGTTTTCTGGTAAGAAGAGTCACTATTGCGCTCCCATTGTCACACACAGGGCAAATAGCACTGGCGTCTGTTCCTAGCATGTACAGTCTATTGGACTGAAGAGGTTCTACTGTTCTTGTCAGTTTCCTATAGAATAGAACAAGATATGGCCCGTGTGTGTACGAAGCAGAGTTCTTTTGTTCTGAGCAAGCTCACTGTTTGGACCCCATAGGAAACACAGTAGAGTAGATGTGTGCCCTATTCTCAAAAGCAGAGTGTGTTTCTTGTAAGGCGAGCTAGTGTTTGTTTCCCAGTCCTAAATGGAGTTGAATCACATGCAGTTTCTGGTCCTATGAGCAAGGGTTGTCTTCTGGTAAGAAGAGTCACTATTGCGGTCCCATTGCCATACACAGTGCAAATAGCACTGGCGTCTGTACCCAGCATGTACAGCGTATTGGACTGAAGAGGATCTACTGTTCTTTTCAGTTTCCTAAGCAGAGTTGAACTAGATATGGCCCGAGTGTGTAGGAAGCACAGTTCTTTTGTTCTGAGCAAGCTCACTGTTCGGACCGCATAGGAAACACAGTAGAGTAGAAGAGTGCTCTTTTCTCAAAAGCAGAGTGTGTTTCTTGTAAGGCGAGCTAGCGTTTGTTTCCCAGTCCTAAATGGAGTTGAATCAAATGCAGTTTTTGGTCCTATGAGCAAGAGTTGTTTTCTGGTAAGAAGAGTGACTATTGTGCACCCTTTGCCATACATAGTGCAAATATCTTTCTCGTCTGTTCCCAGCAAGTACAGTGTATTGGACTGAAGAGGAGCTACTGTTCTTGTCAGTTTCCTAAGCAGAGTTGAACTAGATATGGCCCGTGTGTGTAGGAAGCACAGTTCTTTTGTTCTCAGCAAGCTCACTGTTCGGACCCCATAGAAAACACAGTAGAGTAGAAGAGTGCTCTTTTCTCAAAAGCAGAGTGTGTTTCTTGTAAGGCAAGCTAGCGTTTGTTTGCCAGTCCTAAAAGGAGTTGAATCAAATGCAGTTTTTGGTCCTACGAACAAGAGTTGTTGTCTGGTAAGAAGAGTCACTATTGTGCTCCCATTGCTATACATAGTACAAATAACACTCGCGTCTGTTTCCAGCAAGTACAGTGTATTGGTCTGAAGAGGAGCTACTGTTCATGTCAGTTTCCTAAGAAAAGTTGAACTAGATAAGGCCCGTGTGTGTAGGAAGCACAGTTCTTTTGTACTCAGCAAGCTCACTGTTCTGGCCCTATAAGAAACACAGTAGAGTTGAAGAGTGCTCTTTTCTCAAAAGCAGAGTGTGTTTCTTGTAAGGCGAGCTAGCGTTTGTTTGCCAGTCCTAAATGGAGTTGAATCACATGCAGTTTTTGGTCCCATGCGCAAGAGTTGTTCTGGTAAAAAAAAGTGACTATTGCGCTCCCATTGCCAAACACAGTGCAAATAGCACTCGCATCTGTTCCCAGCAAGTACAGTGTATTGGACTGAAGAGGAGCTACTGTTCTTGTCAGCTTCCTAAGCAGAATTGAACCTGATACGGCCATTTGTGTAGGAAGCACAGTTCTTTTTTTCTGAGCAAGCTCAATGTTCTGGCCCTATAGGAAACACAGTAGAGTAGAAGAGTGCTCTTTTCTCAAAAGCAGAGTGTGTTTCTTGTAAGGCGAGCTAGCGTTTGTTTCCCAGTCCTAAATGGAGTTGAATCACATGCAGTTTTTGGTCCTATGAGCAAGAGTTGTTTTCTGGTAAGGAAAGTCACTATTGCGTTCCCATTGACATACACAGTGCAAATAGCACTTGCGTCTGTTCTCAGCAAGTACAGTGTATTGGACTGAAGAGGAGCTACTGTTCTTGTCAGTTTCCTAAGCAGAGTTGAACTAGATATGGCCCGTGTGCATAGGAAGCACAGTTCTTTTGTTCTGAGCAAGCTCACTGTTCGGATCCCATAGGACACATAGTAGAGAAGAAGAGTGCTCTTTTCTCAAAAGCAGAGTGTGTTTCTTTTAAGGCGAGCTAACTTTTGTTTCCAAGTCCTAAATGTATTTGAATCACATGCAGTTTCTGGTCCTACGAGTAGAGTTATTTTTTGGTAAGAAGAGTCACTATTGTGCTCCCATTGCCATACACAGTACAAATAGCACTTGCATCTGTTCCAATCAAGTACAGTGTATTGGACTGAAGAGGAGCTACTCTTCTTGTCAGTTTCCTAAGCAGAATTGAACTAGATATGGCCCGTGTGTGTAGGAAGCACAGTTCTTTTGTTCTCAGCAAGCTCACTGTTTGGACCCATTAGGAAACACTGTAGAGTATAAGAGGACACTTTTCTCAAAAGCAGAGTGTGTTTCTTGTAAGGCGAGCTAGCGTTTGTTTCCCAGTCCTAAATGGAGTTGAATCACATGCAGTTTCTGGTCCTACGAGCAAGGGTTGTCTTCTGGTAAGAAGAGTCACTATTGCGGTCCCATTGCCATACACAGGGCAAACAGCACTGGCGTCTGTACCCAGCATGTACAGCGTATTGGACTGAAGAGGATCTACTGTTCTTTTCAGTTTCCTAAGCAGAGTTGAACTAGATATGGCCCGAGTGTGTAGGAAGCACAGTTCTTTTGTTCTGAGCAAGCTCACTGTTCGGACCCCATAGGAAACACAGTAGAGTAGAAGAGTGCTCTTTTCTCAAAAGCAGAGTGTGTTGCTTGTAAGGCGAGCTAGCGTTTGTTTCCCAGTCCTAAATGGAGTTGAATCAAATGCAGTTTTTGGCCCTAGGAGCAAGAGTTGTTTTCTGGTAAGAAGAGTGACTATTGTGCTCCCTTTGCCATACATAGTGCAAATAGCCCTCTCGTCTGTTCCCAGCAAGTACAGTGTATTGGACTGAAGAGGAGCTACTGTTCTTGTCAGTTTCCTAAGCAGAGTTGAACTAGATAAGGCCCGTGTGTGTAGGAAGCACAGTTCTTTTGTTCTGAGCAAGCTCACTGTTCGAACCCCATAGGAAACACAGTAGAGAGAAGAGTGCTCTTTTCTCAAAAGCAGAGTGTGTTTCTTGTAAGGCGAGCTAGCGTTTGTTTCCCAGTCCTAAATGTATTTGAATCACATGCAGTTTCTGGTCCTACGAGCAAGAGTTGTTTTCTGATAAGAAGAGTCACTATTGCGCTCCCATTGCCATGCACAGTGCAAATAGCACTCGCGTCTGTTCCCAGCAAGTACAGTGTATTGGACTGAAGAGGAGCTACTGTTCTTGTCAGTTTCCTAACCAGAATTGAACTAGGTATGGCCCGTATGTGTAGGAAGCACAGTTCTTTTGTTCTGAGCAAGCTCACTGTTGGACCCCATAGGAAACACAGTAGAGTAGAAGAGTGCTCTTTTCTCAAAAGCAGAGTGTGTTTCTTGTAAGGCGAGCTACTGTTTGTTTCCCAGTCCTAAATGGAGTTGAATCACATGCAGTTTCTGGTCCTACGAGCAAGAGTTGTTTTCTGGTAAGAAGAGTCACTATTGCGCTCCCATTGCCATGCACAGTGCAAATAGCACTCGCGTCTGTTCCCAGCAAGTACAGTGTATTGGACTGAAGAGGAGCTACTGTTCTTGTCAGTTTCCTAACCAGAATTGAACTAGGTATGGCCCGTGTATGTAGGAAGCACAGTTCTTTTGTTCTGAGCAAGCTCACTGTTGGACCCCATAGGAAACACAGTAGAGTAGAAGAGTGCTCTTTTCTCAAAAGCAGAGTGTGTTTCTTGTAAGGCTAGCTAGCGTTTGTTTCCCAGTCCTAAAGGGAGTTGAATCACATGCAGTTTCTGGTCCTACGAGCAAGAGTTGTTTTCTGGTAAGAAGAGTCACTATTGCGCTCCCATTGCCATAAACAGTACAAATAGCACTGGCGTCTGTACCCAGCATGTACAGTGTATTGGACTGAAGAGGATCTACTGTTCTTGTCAGGTTCCTAAGCAGAGTTGACCTAGATTTGGCCCATGTGTGTAGGAAGCACAGTTCTTTTGTACTCAGCAAGCTCACTGTTCTGGCGCTATAGGAAACACAGTAGAGTAGAAGAGTGCTCTTTCCTCAAAAGCAGAGTGTGTTTCTTGTAAGGCGAGCTAGCGTTTCTTTTCCAGTCCTAAATGGAGTTGAATCACATGCAGTTTCTAGTCATACGAGCAAGAGTTGTTTTCTGGTAAGAAGAGTCACTATTGCGCTCCCATTGTCACACACAGGGCAAATAGCACTGGCGTCTGTTCCTAGCATGTACAGTCTATTGGACTGAAGAGGTTCTACTGTTCTTGTCAGTTTCCTATAGAATAGAACAAGATATGGCCCGTGTGTGTACGAAGCAGAGTTCTTTTGTTCTGAGCAAGCTCACTGTTTGGACCCCATAGGAAACACAGTAGAGTAGATGTGTGCCCTATTCTCAAAAGCAGAGTGTGTTTCTTGTAAGGCGAGCTAGTGTTTGTTTCCCAGTCCTAAATGGAGTTGAATCACATGCAGTTTCTGGTCCTATGAGCAAGGGTTGTCTTCTGGTAAGAAGAGTCACTATTGCGGTCCCATTGCCATACACAGTGCAAATAGCACTGGCGTCTGTACCCAGCATGTACAGCGTATTGGACTGAAGAGGATCTACTGTTCTTTTCAGTTTCCTAAGCAGAGTTGAACTAGATATGGCCCGTGTGTGTAGGAAGCACAGTTCTTTTGTTCTGAGCAAGCTCACTGTTCGGACCCCATAGGAAACACAGTAGAGTAGAAGAGTGCTCTTTTCTCAAAAGCAGAGTGTGTTTCTTGTAAGGCGAGCTAGCGTTTGTTTCCCAGTCCTAAATGGAGTTGAATCAAATGCAGTTTTTGGTCCTACGAGCAAGAGTTGTTTTCCGGTAAGAAGAGTCACTATTGCGCTCCCATTGCCATACATAGTACAAATAACACTCGCGTCTGTTTCCAGCAAGTACAGTGTATTGTCTGAAGAGGAGCTACTGTTCATGTCAGTTTCCTAAGCAAAGTTGAACTAGATAAGGCCCGTGTGTAGGAAGCACAGTTCTTTTGTTCTGAGCAAGCTCACTGTTCGAACCCCATAGGAAACACAGTAGAGTAGAAGAGTGCTCTTTTCTCAAAAGCAGAGTGTGTTTCTTGAAAGGCGAGCTACTGTTTGTTTCCCAGTCCTAAATGGAGTTGAATCAAATGCAGTTTTTGGTCCTATGAGCAAGAGTTGTTTTCTGGTAAGAAGAGTCACTATTGCGCTCCCATTGCCATACAGTGTGCAAATAGCACTGGCGTCTGTACCCAGCATGTACAGTGTATTGGACTGAAGAGGATCTAATGTTCTTGTCAGTTTCCTAAGCAGAATTGAACTAGATATGGCCCGTGTGTGTAGGAAGCACAGTTCTTTTGTTCTGAGCAAGCTCACTGTTCTAGTCCTTTAGGAAACACAGTAGAGTAGAAGAGTGCTCTTTTCTCAAAAGCAGAGTGTGTTTCTTGTAAGGCGAGCTAGCGTTTGTTTCCCAGTCCTAAATGAAGTTGAATCACATGCAGTTTCTCGTCCTACAAGCAAGAGTTTTTTCTGGTAATAAGAGTCACTATTGCGCTCCCATTGTCATACACAGGGCAAATAGCACTGGCCTCTGTTTTCAGCATGTACAGTGTATTGGACTGAAGGGGATCTACTGTTCTTGTCAGCTTCCTAAGCAGAGTTGATCTAGATATGGCCCATGTGTGTAGGAAGCACAGTTCTTTTGTACTCAGCAAGCTCACTGTTCTGGCCATATAGGAAACACAGTAGAGTAGAAGAGTGCTCTTTCCTCTAAAGCAGAGTGTGTTACTTGAAAGGCGAGCTACCGTTTGTTTCCCAGTCCTAAATGGAGTTGAATCACATGCAGTTTCTGGTCCTACGAGCAAGAGTTGTTTTCTGGTAAGAAGAGTCACTATTGCGCTCCCATTGCCATGCACAGTGCAAATAGCACTCGCGTCTGTTCCCAGCAAGTACAGTGTATTGGACTGAAGAGGAGCTACTGTTCTTGTCAGTTTCCTAAGCAGAATTGAACTAGATATGGCCCGTGTGTGTAGGAAGCACAGTTCTTTTGTTCTGAGCAAGCTCACTGTTCCAGTCCTATAGGAAACACAGTAGAGTAGAAGAGTGCTCTTTTCTCAAAAGCAGAGTGTGTTTCTTGTAAGGCGAGCTAGCATTTGTTTCCCAGTCCTAAATGGAGTTGAATCACATGCAGTTTCTGGTCCTACGAGCAAGAGTTTTTTCTGGTAATAAGAGTCAATATTGCGCTCCCATTGTCATACACAGGGCAAATAGCACTGGCCTCTGTTTTCAGCATGTACAGTGTATTGGACTGAAGAGGATCTACTGTTCTTGTCAGCTTCCTAAGCAGAGTTGATCTAGATATGGCCCATGTGTGTAGGAAGCACAGTTCTTTTGTACTCAGCAAGCTCACTGTTCTGGCCATATAGGAAACACAGTAGAGTAGAAGAGTGCTCTTTCCTCTAAAGCAGAGTGTGTTTCTTGTAAGGCGAGCTAGCGTTTGTTTCCCAGTCTTAAATGGAGTTGAATCACATGCAGTTTCCGTTCCTACGAGCAAGAGTTGGTTTCTGGTAAGGAAATTCACTATTGCGCTCCCATTGCAATACACAGTGCAAATAGCACTCGCGTCTGTTCCCAGCAAGTACAGTGTATTGGACTGAAGAGGAGCTACTGTTCTTGTCAGGTTCCTAAGCAGAGTTGAACTAGATATGGCCCGTGTGTAGGAAGCACAGTTCTGTTGTTCTCAGCAAGCTCACTGTTCGGACCCCATAGGAAACACAGTAGAGTAGAAGAGTGCTCTTTTCTCAAAAGCCGAGTGTGTTTAGTGTAAGGCGACCTAGCATTTGCTTCCCAGTCCTAAATGGAGTTGAATCACATGCAGTTTCTGGTTCTAAGAGCAAGAGTTGTTTTCTGGTAAGAAGAGTCACTATTGTGCTCCCATTGTCATACACAGGGCAAATAGCACTGGCTTCTTTTCCCAGCATGTACAGTGTATTGCACTGAAGAGGATCTACTGTTCTTGTCAGTTTCCTAAGCAGAATTGAAATAGATATGGCCATGTGTGCAGGAAGTACAGTTCTTTTGTTCTGAGCAAGCTCACTGTTCGGGCCCCATAGGAAATACAGTAGAGTAGAAGAGTGCTCTTTTCTCAAAAGCAGAGTGTGTTTCTTGTAAGTCGAGCTAGTGTTTTTTTCCCAGTCCTAAATGGATTTGAATCACATGCAGTTACTGGTACTAAGAGCAAGAGTTGTTTTCTGGTAAGAAGAGTCACTATTGTGTTCCCTTTGCCGTACACAGTGCAAATAGCACTTGCATCTGTTCCCAGCAAGTACAGTGTATTGGACTGAATAGGAGCAACTGTTCTCGTCAGTTTTCTAAGCAGAGTTGAACTAGATATGGCCCGTGTGTGTAGGAAGCACAGTTCCTTTGTTCTGAGCAAGCTCACTGTTCTGGCCCTATAGGAAACACATTAGAGTAGAAGAGTGCTCTTTTCTCAAAAGCAGAGTTTGTTTCTTGTAAGGCGAGCTACCGTTTGTTTCCCAGTCCTAAATGGAGTTGAATCACATGCAGTTTTTGGTCCTATGCGCAAGAGTTGTTTTCTCGTAAGGAAAGTCACTGTTGCGCTCCCATTGCCAAACACAGCAAATAGAAAACGCATCTGTTCCCAGCAAGTACAGTGTATTGGACTGAAGAAGAGCTACTGTTCTTTCAGTTTCCTAAGCAGAATTGAAGTGCATATGGCCATTTGTGTAGGAAGCACAGTTCTTTTGTTCTGAGCAAGCTCACTGTACTGGCCCTATAGGTAACACAGTAGAGTAGAAGAGTGCTCTTTTCTCAAAAGCAGAGTTTGTTTCTTGTAAGGCGAGCTAGCATTTGTTTCCCAGTCCTAAATGGAGTTGAATCACATGCAGTTTTTGGTCCTTTGAGCAAGAGTTGTTTTCTAGTAGGAAAGTCACTATTGTGCTCCCATTGACATACATAGTACAAATAACACTCGCGTCTGTTTTCAGCAAGTACAGTGTATTGGTCTGAAGAGGAGCTACTGTTCATGTCAGTTTCCTAAGCAAAGTTGAACAAGATAAGGCCCGTGTGTGTAGGAAGCACAGTTCTTTTGTTCTGAGCAAGCTCACTGTTCGAACCCCATAGGAAACACAGTAGAGAGAAGAGTGCTCTTTTCTCAAAAGCAGAGTGTGTTTCTTGTAAGGCGAGCTACCGTTTGTTTCCCAGTCCTAAATGGAGTTGAATCAAATGCAGTTTTTGGTCCTACGAGCAAGAGTTGTTTTCTGGTAAGAAGAGTCACTATTGCGCTCCCTTTGCCATACACAGTGCAAATAGCACTGGCGTCTGTACCCAGCATGTACAGTGTATTGGACTGAAGAGGATCTACTGTTCTTGTCAGTTTCCAAAGCAGAATTGAACTAGATATGGCCCGTGTGTGTAGGAAGCACAGTTCTTTTGTTCTGAGCAAGCTCACTGTTCTAGCCCTATAGGAAACACAGTAGAGTAGAAGAGTGCTCTTTTCTCAAAAGCAGAGTGTGTTTCTTGTAAGGCTAGCTAGCGTTTGTTTCCCAGTCCTAAAGGGAGTTGAATCACATGCAGTTTCTGGTCCTACGAGCAAGAGTTTTTTCTGGTAATAAGAGTCACTATTGCGCTCATATTGTCATACACAGGGCAAATAGCACTGGCCTCTGTTCTCAGCATGTACAGTGTATTGGACTGAAGAGGAGCTACTGTTCTTGTCAACTTCCTAAGCAGAGTTGAACTAGATATGGCCCATGTGTGTAGGAAGCACAGTTCTTTTGTACTCAGCAAGCTCACTGTTCTGGCCATATAGGAAACACAGTAGAGTAGAAGAGTGCTCTTTCCTCAAAAGCAGAGTGTGTTTCTTGTAAGGCGAGCTAGCGTTTGTTTCCCAGTCTTAAATGGAGTTGAATCACATGCAGTTTCTGTTCCTACGAGCAAGAGTTGGTTTCTGGTAAGGAAATTCACTATTGTGCTCCCATTGCCATACACAGTGCAAATAGCACTCGTGTCTGTTCCCAGCAAGTACAGTGTATTGGACTGAAGAGGAGCTACTGTTATTGTCAGGATCCTAAGCAGAGTTGAACTAGATATGGCCCGTGTGTAGGAAGCACAGTTCTGTTGTTCTCAGCAAGCTCACTGTTCGGACCCCATAGGAAACACAGTAGAGTAGAAGAGTGCTCTTTTCTCAAAAGCCGAGTGTGTTTAGTGTAAGGCGACCTAGCGTTTGCTTCCCAGTCCTAAATGGAGTTGAATCACATGCAGTTTCTGGTCCTAAGGGCAAGAGTTGTTTTCTGGTAAGAAGAGTCACTATTGCGCTCCCATTGCCATACACAGTGCAAATAGCATTCGCGTTTGCTCTCAGCAAGTACAGTGTATTGGATTGAAGAGGAGCTACTGTTCTTGTCAGTTTCCTAAGCAGAGTTGAACTAGATATGGCCCGTGTGTGTAGGAAGCACAGTTCATTTGTTCTGAGCAAGCTAACTGTTCGCACCCCATAGGAAACAGAGTAGAGTAGAAGAGTACTCTTTTCTCAAAAGCAGAGTGTGTTTCTTGTAAGGCGAGCTAACTTTTGTTTCCCAGTCGTAAATGAAGTTGAATCACATGTAGTTTCTGGTCCTACGAGTAGAGTTGTTTTTTGGTAAGAAGAGTCACTCTTGCGCTCCCATTGCCATACACAGTGCAATAGCACTTGCGTCTTTTCCAATCAAATACAGTGTATTGGATTGAAGAGGAGATACTGTTCTTGTCAGTTTCCTGAGCAGAGTGAACTAGATATGGCCCGTGTGTATAGGAAGCACAGTTCTTTTGTTCTGAGTAAGCTCACTTTCTGGCCCTATAGGAAACACAGTAGAGTAGAAGAGTGCTCTTTTCTCAAAAGCAGAGTGTGTTTCTTGTAAGGCGAGATAGCATTTGTTTCCCAGTCCTAAATGGAGTTGAATCACATGCATTTTCTGGACGTAAGAGCAAGAGTTGTTTTCTGGTAAGGAAAGTCACTATTGCGCTCCGATTGTCATACACAGGGCAAATAGCACTGGCGTCTGTTCCCAGCATGTACAGTGTATTGGACTGAAGAGCATCTACTGTTCTTGTCAGTTTCCTCTGCAGAGTTGAACTAGATATGGCCCGTGTGTGTAGGAAGCACAGTTCTTTTGTTCTGAGCAAGCTCACTGTGCGGACCCCATAGGAAACTCAGTGCTCTTTTCTCAAAAGCAGAGTGTGTTTCTTGTAAGGCGAGCTAGCATTTGTTTCCCAGTCCTAAATGGAGTTGAATCACATGCAGTTTTTGGTCCTACACGCAAGAGTTGTTTTCTGGTAAGGAAAGTCACTATTGCGCTCCCATTGCCAAACACAGTGCAAATAGAAAACGCATCTGTTCTTAGGAAGTACAGTGTATTGGACTGAAGAGGATCTACTGTTCTTGTCAGTTTCCTAAGAAGAATTGAAGTGGATATGGCCATTTGTGTAGGAAGCACAGTTCTTTTGTTCTGAGCAAGCTCACTGTACTGGCCCTATAGGTAACACAGTAGAGTAGAAGAGTGCTCTTTTCTCAAAAGCAGAGTGTGTTTCTTGTAAGGCGAGCTAGCATTTGTTTCCCAGTCCTAAATGGAGTTGAATCAAATGCAGTTTTTGGTCCTACGAGCAAGAGTTATTTTCTGGTAAGAAGAGTGACTATTGCACTCCCTTTGCCATACATAGTGCAAATAGCCCTCTCGTCTGTTCCCAGCAAGTACAGTGTATTGGACTGAAGAAGAGCTACTGTTCTTTCAGTTTCCTAAGCAGAATTGAAGTGGATATGGCCATTTGTGTAGGAAGCACAGTTCTTTTGTTCTGAGCAAGCTCACTGTACTGGCCCTATAGGTAACACAGTAGAGTAGAAGAGTGCTCTTTTCTCAAAAGCAGAGTTTGTTTCTTGTAAGGCGAGCTAGCATTTGTTTCCCAGTCCTAAATGGAGTTGAATCACATGCAGTTTTTGGTCCTACGAGCAAGAGTTGTTTTCTAGTAGGAAAGTCACTATTGTGCTCCCATTGACATACATAGTACAAATAACACTCGCGTCTGTTTTCAGCAAGTACAGTGTATTGGTCTGAAGAGGAGCTACTGTTCATGTCAGTTTCCTAAGCAAAGTTGAACAAGATAAGGCCCGTGTGTGTAGGAAGCACAGTTCTTTTGTTCTGAGCAAGCTCACTGTTCGAACCCCATAGGAAACACAGTAGAGAGAAGAGTGCTCTTTTCTCAAAAGCAGAGTGTGTTTCTTGTAAGGCGAGCTACCGTTTGTTTCCCAGTCCTAAATGGAGTTGAATCAAATGCAGTTTTTGGTCCTACGAGCAAGAGTTGTTTTCTGGTAAGAAGAGTCACTATTGCGCTCCCTTTGCCATACACAGTGCAAATAGCACTGGCGTCTGTACCCAGCATGTACAGTGTATTGGACTGAAGAGGATCTACTGTTCTTGTCAGTTTCCAAAGCAGAATTGAACTAGATATGGCCCGTGTGTGTAGGAAGCACAGTTCTTTTGTTCTGAGCAAGCTCACTGTTCTAGCCCTATAGGAAACACAGTAGAGTAGAAGAGTGCTCTTTTCTCAAAAGCAGAGTGTGTTTCTTGTAAGGCTAGCTAGCGTTTGTTTCCCAGTCCTAAAGGGAGTTGAATCACATGCAGTTTCTGGTCCTACGAGCAAGAGTTTTTTCTGGTAATAAGAGTCACTATTGCGCTCATATTGTCATACACAGGGCAAATAGCACTGGCCTCTGTTCTCAGCATGTACAGTGTATTGGACTGAAGAGGAGCTACTGTTCTTGTCAGCTTCCTAAGCAGAGTTGAACTAGATATGGCCCATGTGTGTAGGAAGCACAGTTCTTTTGTACTCAGCAAGCTCACTGTTCTGGCCATATAGGAAACACAGTAGAGTAGAAGAGTGCTCTTTCCTCAAAAGCAGAGTGTGTTTCTTGTAAGGCGAGCTAGCGTTTGTTTCCCAGTCTGAAATGGAGTTGAATCACATGCAGTTTCTGTTCCTACGAGCAAGAGTTGGTTTCTGGTAAGGAAATTCACTATTGCGCTCCCATTGCCATACACAGTGCAAATAGCACTCGTGTCTGTTCCCAGCAAGTACAGTGTATTGGACTGAAGAGGAGCTACTGTTATTGTCAGGATCCTAAGCAGAGTTGAACTAGATATGGCCCGTGTGTAGGAAGCACAGTTCTGTTGTTCTCAGCAAGCTCACTGTTCGGACCCCATAGGAAACACAGTAGAGTAGAAGAGTGCTCTTTTCTCAAAAGCCGAGTGTGTTTAGTGTAAGGCGACCTAGCGTTTGCTTTCCAGTCCTAAATGGAGTTGAATCACATGCAGTTTCTGGTCCTAAGGGCAAGAGTTGTTTTCTGGTAAGAAGAGTCACTATTGCGCTCCCATTGCCATACACAGTGCAAATAGCACTCGCGTTTGCTCTCAGCAAGTACAGTGTATTGGATTGAAGAGGAGCTACTGTTCTTGTCAGTTTCCTAAGCAGAGTTGAACTAGATATGGCCCGTGTGTGTAGGAAGCACAGTTCATTTGTTCTGAGCAAGCTAACTGTTCGCACCCCATAGGAAACAGAGTAGAGTAGAAGAGTACTCTTTTCTCAAAAACAGAGTGTGTTTCTTGTAAGGCGAGCTAACTTTTGTTTCCCAGTCGTAAATGAAGTTGAATCACATGTAGTTTCTGGTCCTACGAGTAGAGTTGTTTTTTGGTAAGAAGAGTCACTCTTGCGCTCCCATTGCCATACACAGTGCAATAGCACTTGCGTCTTTTCCAATCAAATACAGTGTATTGGACTGAAGAGGAGATACTGTTCTTGTCAGTTTCCTGAGCAGAGTGAACTAGATATGGCCCGTATGTATAGGAAGCACAGTACTTTTGTTCTGAGTAAGCTCACTTTCTGGCCCTATAGGAAACACAGTAGAGTAGAAGAGTGCTCTTTTCTCAAAAGCAGAGTGTGTTTCTTGTAAGGCGAGATAGCATTTGTTTCCCAGTCCTAAATGGAGTTGAATCACATGCATTTTCTGGACGTAAGAGCAAGAGTTGTTTTCTGGTAAGGAAAGTCACTATTGCGCTCCGATTGTCATACACAGGGCAAATAGCACTGGCGTCTGTTCCCAGCATGTACAGTGTATTGGACTGAAGAGCATCTACTGTTCTTGTCAGTTTCCTCTGCAGAGTTGAACTAGATATGGCCCGTGTGTGTAGGAAGCACAGTTCTTTTGTTCTGAGCAAGCTCACTGTGCGGACCCCATAGGAAACTCAGTGCTCTTTTCTCAAAAGCAGAGTGTGTTTCTTGTAAGGCGAGCTAGCATTTGTTTCCCAGTCCTAAATGGAGTTGAATCACATGCAGTTTTTGGTCCTACACGCAAGAGTTGTTTTCTGGTAAGGAAAGTCACTATTGCGCTCCCATTGCCAAACACAGTGCAAATAGAAAACGCATCTGTTCTTAGGAAGTACAGTGTATTGGACTGAAGAGGATCTACTGTTCTTGTCAGTTTCCTAAGAAGAACTGAAGTGGATATGGCCATTTGTGTAGGAAGCACAGTTCTTTTGTTCTCAGCAAGCTCACTGTTCGGACACCATAGAAAACACAGTAGAGTAGAAGAGTGCTCTTTTCTCAAAAGCAGAGTGTGTTTCTTGTAAGGCGAGCTAGCGTTTGTTTCCCAGTCCTAAATGGAGTTGAATCAAATGCAGTTTTTGGTCCTACGAGCAAGAGTTGTTTTCTGGTAAGAAGAGTCACTATTGTGCTCCCATTGCCATACATAGTACAAATAACACTCGCGTCGGTTTCCAGCAAGTACAGTGTATTGGTCTGAAGAGGAGCTACTGTTCATGTCAGTTTCCTAAGCAAAGTTGAACTAGATAAGGTCCGTGTGTGTAGGAAGCACAGTTCTTTTGTTCTGAGCAAGCTAACTGTTCGAACCCCATAGGAAACACAGTAGAGAAAAGAGTGCTCTTTTCTCAAAAGCAGAGTGTGTTTCTTATAAGGCGAGCTACCGTTTGTTTCCCAGTCCTAAATGGAGTTGAATCAAATGCAGTTTTTGGTCCTATGAGCAAGAGTTGTTTTCTGGTAAGAAGAGTCACTATTGCGCTCCCATTGCCATACACAGTGCAAATAGCACTGGCGTCTGTACCCAGCATGTACAGTGTATTGGACTGAAGAGGATCTACTGTTCTTGTCAGTTTCCTAAGCAGAATTCAACTAGATATGGCCCGTGTGTGTAGGAAGCACAGTTCTTTTGTTCTGAGCAAGCTCACTGTTCTAGTCCTATAGGAAACACAGTAGATTAGAAGAGTGCTCTTTTCTCAAAAGCAGAGTGTTTTTCTTGTAAGGCGAGCTAGCGTTTGTTTCCCAGTCCTAAATGGGGTTGAATCACATGCAGTTTCTGGTCCTACGAGCAAGAGTTTTTTCTGGTAATAAGAGTCACTATTGCGCTCCCATTGTCATACACAGGGCAAATAGCACTGGCCTCTGTTCTCAGCATGTACAGTGTATTGGACTGAAGAGGATCTACTGTTCTTGTCAGCTTCCTAAGCAGAGTTGAACTAGATATGGCCCATGTGTGTAGGAAGCACAGTTTTTTTGTACTCAGCAAGCTCACTGTTCTGGCCATATAGGAAACACAGTAGAGTAGATGAGTACTCTTTCCTCAAAAGCAGAGTGTGTTTCTTGTAAGTCGAGCTAGCGTTTGTTTCCCAGTCTTAAATGGAGTTGAATCACATGCAGTTTCCGTTCCTACGAGCAAGAGTTGGTTTCTGGTAAGGAAATTCACTATTGCGCTCCCATTGCCATACACAGTGGAAATAGCACTCGCGTCTGTTCCAGCAAGTACAGTGTATTGGACTGAAGAGGAGCTACTGTTCTTGTCAGGTTCCTAAGCAGAGTTGAACTAGATATGGCCCGTGTGTGTAGGAAGCACAGTTCATTTGTTCTGAGCAAGCTAACTGTTCGGACCCCATAGGAAACACAGTAGAGTAGAAGAGTACTCTTTTCTCAAAAGCAGAGTGTGTTTCTTGTAAGGCGAGCTAGCTTTTGTTTCCCAGTCGTAAATGAAGTTGAATCACATGCAGTTTCTGGTTCTACGAGTAGAGTTGTTTTTTGGTAAGAAGAGTCACTCTTGTGCTCCCATTGCCATACACAGTGCAAATAGCACTTGCGTCTTTTCCAATCAAGTACAGTGTATTGGACTGAAGAGGAGATACTGTTCTTGTCAGTTTCCTGAGCAGAGTTGAACTAGATATGGCCCGTGTGTATAGGAAGCACAGTTCTTTTGTTCTGAGCAAGCTCACTTTCTGGCCCTATAGGAAACACAGTAGAGTAGAAGAGTGCTCTTTTTCTCAAAAGCAGAGTGTGTTTCTTGTAAGGCAAGATAGTGTTTGTTTCCCAGTCCTAAATGGAGTTGAATCACATGCATTTTCTGGACGTAAGAGCAAGAGTTGTTTTCTGGTAAGGAAAGTCACTATTGCGCTCCGATTGTCATACACAGGGCAAATAGCACTGGCGTCTGTTCCCAGCATGTACAGTGTATTGGACTGAAGAGGATCTACTGTTCTTGTCAGTTTCCTAAGCAGAAGTGAACTAGATACGGCCATGTGTGTAGGAAGCAAAGTTCTTTTGTTCTGAGCAAGCTCACTGTTCTGGCCCTATAGGAAACACAGTAGAGGAGAAGAGTGCTCTTTTCTCAAAAGCAGAGTGTGTTTCTTGTAAGGTGAGATAGCGTTTGCTTCCCAGACCTAAATGCAATTGAATCACATGCAGTTTCTGGTCCTACAAGCAAGAGTTTGTTTTCTGGTAAGAAGAGTCACTATTGTGCTCGCATTGTCATACACAGGGCAAATAGCACTGGTGTCTGTTCCCAGCCTGTACAGTGTATTGGACTGAAGAGGATCTACTGTTCTTGTCAATTTCCTCTGCAGAGTTGAACTAGATATGGCCCGTGTGTAGGAAGCACAGTTCCCTTTGTATTGAGCAAGCTCACTGTTCTGGCCCTATAGGAAACACATTAGAGTAGAAGAGTGCTCTTTTCTCAAAAGCAGAGTGTGTTTCTTGTAAGGCGAGCTAGCGTTTGTTTGCCAGTCCTAAATGGAGTTGAATCACATGCAGTTTTTGGTCCCACGCGCAAGAGTTGTTCTGGTAAAAAAAAGTCACTATTGCGCTCCCATTGCCAAACACAGTGCAAATAGCACTCGCATCTGTTCCCAGCAAGTACAGTGTATTGGACTGAAGAGGAGCTACTGTTCTTGTCAGTTTCCTAAGCAGAATTGAAGTGGATATGGCCATTTGTGTAGGAAGCACAGTTCTTTTGTTCTGAGCAAGCTCACTGTACTGGCCCTATAGGTAACACAGTAGAGTAGAAGAGTGCTCTTTTCTCAAAGCAGAGTGTGTTTCTTGTAAGGCGAGCTAGCATTTGTTTCCCAGTCCTAAATGGAGTTGAATCAAATGCAGTTTTTGGTCCTACGAGCAAGAGTTATTTTCTGGTAAGAAGTGTGACTATTGCACTCCCTTTGCCATACATAGTGCAAATAGCCCTCTCGTCTGTTCCCAGCAAGTACAGTGTATTGGACTGAAGAGGAGCTACTGTTCTTGTCAGTTTCCTAAGCAGAGTTGAACTAGATATGGACGGTGTGTAGGAAGCACAGTTCTTTTGTTCTCAGCAAGCTCACTGTTCGGACACCATAGAAAACACAGTAGAGTAGAAGAGTGCTCTTTTCTCAAAAGCAGAGTGTGTTTCTTGTAAGGCTTGCTAGCGTTTGTTTCCCAGTACTAAATGGAGTTGAATCAAATGCAGTTTTTGGTCCTACGAGCAAGAGTTGTTTTCTGGTAAGAAGAGTCACTATTGTGCTCCCATTGCCATACATAGTACAAATAACACTCGCGTCGGTTTCCAGCAAGTACAGTGTATTGTTCTGAAGAGGAGCTACTGTTCATGTCAGTTTCCTAAGCAAAGTTGAACTAGATAAGGTCCGTGTGTGTAGGAAGCACAGTTCTTTTGTTCTGAGCAAGCTAACTGTTCGAACCCCATAGGAAACACAGTAGAGAAAAGAGTGCTCTTTTCTCAAAAGCAGAGTGTGTTTCTTATAAGGCGAGCTACCGTTTGTTTCCCAGTCCTAAATGGAGTTGAATCAAATGCAGTTTTTGGTCCTATGAGCAAGAGTTGTTTTCTGGTAAGAAGAGTCACTATTGCGCTCCCATTGCCATACACAGTGCAAATAGCACTGGCGTCTGTACCCAGCATGTACAGTGTATTGGACTGAAGAGGATCTACTGTTCTTGTCAGTTTCCTAAGCAGAATTCAACTAGATATGGCCCGTGTGTGTAGGAAGCACAGTTCTTTTGTTCTGAGCAAGCTCACTGTTCTAGTCCTATAGGAAACACAGTAGATTAGAAGAGTGCTCTTTTCTCAAAAAGCAGAGTGTTTTTCTTGTAAGGCGAGCTAGCGTTTGTTTCCCAGTCCTAAATGGGGGTTGAATCACATGCAGTTTCTGGTCCTACGAGCAAGAGTTTTTTCTGGTAATAAGAGTCACTATTGCGCTCCCATTGTCATACACAGGGCAAATAGCACTGGCCTCTGTTCTCAGCATGTACAGTGTATTGGACTGAAGAGGATCTACTGTTCTTGTCAGCTTCCTAAGCAGAGTTGAACTAGATATGGCCAATGTGTGTAGGAAGCACAGTTTTTTTGTACTCAGCAAGCTCACTGTTCTGGCCATATAGGAAACACAGTAGAGTAGAAGAGTACTCTTTCCTCAAAAGCAGAGTGTGTTTCTTGTAAGTCGAGCTAGCGTTTGTTTCCCAGTCTTAAATGGAGTTGAATCACATGCAGTTTCCGTTCCTACGAGCAAGAGTTGGTTTCTGGTAAGGAAATTCACTATTGCGCTCCCATTGCCATACACAGTGGAAATAGCACTCGCGTCTGTTCCCAGCAAGTACAGTGTATTGGACTGAAGAGGAGCTACTGTTCTTGTCAGGTTCCTAAGCAGAGTTGAACTAGATATGGCCGTGTGTGTAGGAAGCACAGTTCATTTGTTCTGAGCAAGCTAACTGTTCGGACCCCATAGGAAACACAGTAGAGTAGAAGAGTACTCTTTTCTCAAAGCAGAGTGTGTTTCTTGTAAGGCGAGCTAGCTTTTGTTTCCCAGTCGTAAATGAAGTTGAATCACATGCAGTTTCTGGTTCTACGAGTAGAGTTGTTTTTTGGTAAGAAGAGTCACTCTTGTGCTCCCATTGCCATACACAGTGCAAATAGCACTTGCGTCTTTTCCAATCAAGTACAGTGTATTGGACTGAAGAGGAGATACTGTTCTTGTCAGTTTCCTGAGCAGAGTTGAACTAGATATGGCCCGTGTGTATAGGAAGCACAGTTCTTTTGTTCTGAGCAAGCTCACTTTCTGGCCCTATAGAAACACAGTAGAGTAGAAGAGTGCTCTTTTCTCAAAAGCAGAGTGTGTTTCTTGTAAGGCAAGATAGTGTTTGTTTCCCAGTCCTAAATGGAGTTGAATCACATGCATTTTCTGGACGTAAGAGCAAGAGTTGTTTTCTGGTAAGGAAAGTCACTATTGCGCTCCGATTGTCATACACAGGGCAAATAGCACTGGCGTCTGTTCCCAGCATGTACAGTGTATTGGACTGAAGAGGATCTACTGTTCTTGTCAGTTTCCTAAGCAGAAGTGAACTAGATACGGCCATTGTGTGTAGGAAGCAAAGTTCTTTTGTTCTGAGCAAGCTCACTGTTCTGCCCTATAGGAAACACAGTAGAGGAGAAGAGTGCTCTTTTCTCAAAAGCAGAGTGTGTTTCTTGTAAGGTGAGATAGCGTTTGCTTCCCAGACCTAAATGCAATTGAATCACATGCAGTTTCTGGTCCTACAAGCAAGAGTTGTTTTCTGGTAAGAAGAGTCACTATTGTGCTCGCATTGTCATACACAGGGCAAATAGCACTGGTGTCTGTTCCCAGCCTGTACAGTGTATTGGACTGAAGAGGATCTACTGTTCTTGTCAATTTCCTCTGCAGAGTTGAACTAGATATGGCCCGTGTATAGGAAGCACAGTTCCTTTGTACTGAGCAAGCTCACTGTTCTGGCCCTATAGGAAACACATTAGAGTAGAAGAGTGCTCTTTTCTCAAAAGCAGAGTGTGTTTCTTGTAAGGCGAGCTAGCGTTTGTTTGCCAGTCCTAAATGAGTTGAATCACATGCAGTTTTTGGTCCCACGAGCAAGAGTTTTTCTGGTAAAAAAAAGTCACTATTGCGCTCCCATTGCCAAACACAGTGCAAATAGCACTCGCATCTGTTCCCAGCAAGTACAGTGTATTGGACTGAAGAGGAGCTACTGTTCTTGTCAGTTTCCTAAGCAGAATTTAACTGATATGGCCATTTGTGTAGGAAGCACAGTTCTTTATTTCTGAGCAAGCTCACTGTTCTGGCCTATAGGAAACACAGTAGAGTAGAAGAGTGCTCTTTCCTCAAAGCAGAGTGTGTTTCTTGTAAGGCGAGCTAGCGTTTGTTTCCCAGTCTTAAATGGAGTTGAATCACATGCAGTTTCTGTTCCTACGAGCAAGAGTTGGTTTCTGGTAAGGAAATTCACTATTGCGCTCCCATTGCCATACACAGTGCAAATAGCACCACTCGTGTCTGTTCCCAGCAAGTACAGTGTATTGGACTGAAGAGGAGCTACTGTTCTTGTCAGGATCCTAAGCAGAGTTGAACTAGATATGGCCCGTGTGTAGGAAGCACAGTTCTGTTGTTCTCAGCAAGCTCACTGTTCGGACCCCATAGGAAACACAGTAGAGTAGAAGAGTGCTCTTTTCTAAAAAGCCGAGTGTGTTTAGTGTAAGGGCGACCTAGCGTTTGCTTCCCAGTCCTAAATGGAGTTGAATCACATGCAGTTTCTGGTCCTAAGGGCAAGAGTTGTTTTCTGGTAAGAAGAGTCACTATTGCGCTCCCATTGCCATACACAGTGCAAATAGCACTCGCGTTTGCTCTCAGCAAGTACAGTGTATTGGATTGAAGAGGAGCTACTGTTCTTGTCAGTTTCCTAAGAAGACTTGAACTAGATATGGCCCGTGTGTGTAGGAAGCACAGTTCATTTGTTCTGAGCAAGCTAACTGTTCGGACCCCATAGGAAACACAGTAGAGTAGAAGAGTACTCTTTTCTCAAAAGCAGAGTGTGTTTCTTGTAAGGCGAGCTAACTTTTGTTTCCCAGTCGTAAATGAAGTTGAATCACATGTAGTTTCTGGTCCTACGAGTAGAGTTGTTTTTTGGTAAGAAGAATCACTCTTGCGCTCCCATTGCCATACACAGTGCAATAGCACTTGCGTCTTTTCCAATCAAGTACAGTGTATTGGACTGAAGAGGAGATACTGTTCTTGTCAGTTTCCTGAGCAGAGTGAACTAGATATGGCCCTTGTGTATAGGAAGCACAGTTCTTTTGTTCTGAGTAAGCTCACTTTCTGGCCCTATA